>NW_024869479.1:0-16454 GCF_013358625.1 Macadamia integrifolia | reverse complement strand
TGGGTTGGTACCAAATCTTGCAGTCGAAGAACTTACGCTAACCTAGGCTCATGAGGTACTTCTACTATGACCTTTGGTTTGAGAACTGTGGAAGGGAGGATTTTTGTATCACTTCAACGGTGAAAGGGAATGATATCTCCTTCGACAAGGCAGAGCTAGCTTACATTCTGAGATTGGCTAATGCTGGGGAGGAGGCATATTGCGTTCTTAAGACTACCTCAACTATGTTCTAGAACTTGGACATCCAAATCGAGATGAACCTCCCACCGAACAGGGAGGGGACTAGGTGGTCATGCTTTAACAACTACCGTGCTCCCAAGCTGATCCATAGGATTGTGCAGCTGAACATCCTACCAAACTAACGGCCGCTATAATGAAATTTCCATCTTGCAAGCGTACGTGACGTACTATGTTTGCTTGGGGAACAAAATCAACTTTTCCTACATTCTTATGTGTAATATGGTGAATAAGGTGGAGGATAATCAAGTTGGAAATCTATGTTGTGGAAGGTGCTAACTTCGATGCTTAACCACTATGAGGTGAACTATGAAGAAGAGGAGTTTGTGGGAACAGATGCATCAGATTTCAATTCCTCTTTCATAAAGAAGATGAATGTGAATCCCAAGGAGGCCTTAGAGGATGAGGACGAGGATAAGGAAGATGGACAACAACAATGACAGCCATAGATGCAACATAAGACCATGGATGTCAAGGGGAACCCCGAGGATGTGCTTGGCCAAGAGGATGTTATTCTACCCATTCCTAGGGGTTATATACCATCACCACCAGTGGAAGTGTTCATAGCCTCTTCCTCATAGGGGCCACAAGAGTATGGGTGGGATGACATGGTTGGTCGTCTGAACACCATGAATAACCTCTTCTGAAGAATGGAAATTGGAGGTATAGTCACACTCTGCTTCAAATCTGGTTAAGGTATGCGACACTGGATTTCGAACCTGTCAACCTCATACCTAGGATCATGGAACCAAACTCACCACTCGAGAATGTCTGTTACAATCAAAGCACGCATATACAGACCTTATGAAGTATATACGTGGTGATCAAACTACAATGATTAATAATAATTACAAGCCTGAATAGAGAATTCCATAGGTTACTATAGTAATAAATAAATCTTACATCCCATTGATTGCAATAACAAATTAATGAAGAAGGATAATCCATCCAGCTACAATGTGTCCTGCAGACACAACCTCACAACCGTACTGATCTTTCGTTTGTCTCAGCACCGGTTCCACCATCTAAAAACATATGTCAACGACAGGTGAGCTTCACAAGCCCACTGAGGGGTGAGCATGCAAGTACACAAAACATCATGATGCCAACACACACTCACAATGATAACTACATATGCACAACCACATGTTTCGTTTTATTTATAATAACCATTCTAATTACTAAGTTTCAATATGTGGGTATAAGTGTTATAAGCAACGCAAGTGTTATCCCCATCCTAGTACGTTGGGTGTCAGAGATACAAGCTAGTTGCAAGGAGTCAACCAGTCCTGGAAAGAACTTGGTCCCTAGCCACCCTCTAAATAGTAAACCTTGACAGCCATGGTCCCATAATCTCACACCGTATCGGTCTCCCATGTTGTTCGACAGCCATGTGTACAATACGTCATACCATGTTGTGCCCTCTTAAGATACAATATGTCATATCTGAGAGTAGTCCTCCGTGACCTACCACCGAGTGAGATTAACCAATACGTTATCCCCTATTGGCAAGGGATTATAGCACTGGGATGTGATCCTAACCATATGCATCTACATGCATCCATACATCCATAGCATCCATTTATACATCTGTGGCCATAGTTGTAAGACTGACCTCTGAGCCCAAGGTACCAAAAATAACCTTGGCCACACTGTGCCTCAGATTATCAACATTACATCCATCACCACACAGTTAACATGATGCACATCCACAAAACCTCGATCACATCTAAGTCGAAAAAATCATGCAACATGTGAAATATTTATTTTTATATAAAATAAATCATTTACATGGTAATCATCACATTTCACATGAGCATGCAAAACACAAAAGTCTATAAAAACACTCCATAAAATAAAACAAATCACCCACTCTCCTGATTCCCAAATCTGATGTTCTTTCATTGAATTCCCTATCACGCATATCCTTACTGGGAACACTTAAGTTCCTAAATAACCTATTCACATTTGAGGTTAATTTTATTTTAATAATCATTTATTAGTTTTACTTCCCATATTTCAGATGAATTCTTGTATCGGAATCCACACTCAGCTGATAAGGAGCACTCTGACCTCAGGTTAGTATTACCTTTAGCTAACCAAGCTAGCATACTAGCTCAGCTTCCGATGCCTATGTAGGTTTTTCACCCAACCCACATAGTCAATGAGCCCATTCTTGGACTATTGGAACTAACCTATAAGTATTAGGTCACTAAATATCTAACTAGACTTGTCTATAATATCCTTGGCTCCTAAATGCACTTGGATGAGGGTTCCAAACATAGGTAGGGTCAATACTAGTATTCCACAACCCAACTCTTTTCTTGGCATTTTCTTCCTTACTGGGGGTCACAACCATACCCTCATACCACACATTCAATTTCAAGCAGGTTGGGTCACACACTCACATTATCGGGCATCCGGGACCAATCCATGTCCCAAAATCACTAATCTTTCAGGGCCAAACTGGCTAACCGGTTCCCTGGTTAAATAGGCCATTTTAGACCAAGACCCTGCCTTTTCCTTGGCAGAACTCTGTCAAGCAATTCCCTGTACCTGAAATGTGTCTAACGTATGTAATTTAATCAATTATACCCTATGGACCTATCCCCAATTCTCATTTGGGTCTCGGGGGTAAATTGGTTAGTTGGTCCCAGTTTACCCAATTTACACCCTGGGTGTGCCAACTAAAATTTCTACGCACTCCTAAGCAAGATTGGAATTATGTGGGGGGTCAATCCCACTGTCAATTGCTATCAATTTAGCCCAATTGGGAAAAGCCCTATGACCTAGGGTTTCTAGGACAACCCTACAGCCAATTGAGTCTCAATTAGGGTCCAAAAATTGGGGCTTTCGCTATAGGAGGCTGTATTGGGTTCCCACAAGCAACTTCCTACTCTCAATTTCAATTTATTACTAACCCTACCCCTGACCAAATTTTTCCCTAGCTCAATTCACTAGGATAGGTTAGGATATTTTACCTCTTTAAGGTTTATGAGGTAGGCAGCTGTCCAGCTCCAGATACCTTCTCCAACCATGGCAGCACTTCTGGCAGCCTTTCTCTTCTACTGGCAGCAGGTGAGGAGAGCAACAATAGCAGCAACAACAGGGAAGCAACAGCTGCAGTAGAGAGGCAACACCATCTCTCTCTCTCTCTCTCTCCTTCCCTTCTTTTTCTTCCCACTTCCTTCCTTCTTTTTTCTTTCCTTCTCTATTTTCATACGTATGTAGTGGCAAAGAGAGGGTAGTAACCGACCTCTCCCAGCTCTTATATTGCCAAACAGACCTTGGTAATGCACCTAAAATTAAAACCCATTTTTATTAATCCTTTAAAATTTAATAACAAATTATAGGCTCAATAGTTCCACATGCAACCTGTTGCCCTTACATATGGTAGGAATGGGTGGAATCATACTACAAAGAGGTGGGGCCCACAGAGAAAAACCCCAATTTTTGGGCATTCTGCCACCCAAATCGTCTATTTGTTGGTTAGCAGGCAGCTTTCCGGTTGCCTTTATTTTGGCTCCCCAGCAGTCTAAACCTTTTGATTCGGTTAGTGTACTATATGTGGGACCTTCTCCACATCTTTAACCCATTTTACCCCTCCTACTTGGCCTTCTAATTTTCCAGTTTTCTCCTTAAATTATTATGTGCACGGGGTTCATAACCTACAGTCCAGTACCCCTCTTCTCAGTCAGGTTCCAACACTAGGCTTTAATTGCTTCAAAATTTAGGGTGTTATAGGTATTGCATTCTCGATGGACTAGCACCACCTCAGTAGTGGTGGCACCAGGATGTGCCGCTTAGCCTTAAGCTTTCCCTTGCTTTCTTGCATAGCAAGCTTTAAATTTCTAGTCATGATGTCTTAGATTTATTTTAGTTCATTTCCTTTTTTTCTTTTTTTTTCTATTTGCTTTTCAATTATGCACTTTCTTGTTTGGGTTAGTTAGGTGTTCTTGCTTTCAGTCATTTATTTTATAGAAAATTGATGTTAAAGTTTATGTACTTAAGTTCTTTATCAATAAAATAAATTTTACACCCATGCTTGTCTCCTGTTTGTGTACTATTAACTCTTGCTTGATTTAAATATTTTAAGTTAAATCTTGATCCCCAGTCCAGTTGGATTATGAGTTATGGCAAAGCATCATACTTTGATACTAAGTTGTTATACTTCTCTCCCACTAGGATACCAACAGTGTGAGTAGGACACTTACCCATCCTATATCTCTACTAGGATTTCTGATAGCACTACCTTAACCATCATAACCATGATACAACTGAATCAACTAAAATCAATGCAATGGAAATTAGAGCATATATATATATATATATATAAGTGGAATCACATAAATCTGTTGAGGAAGAACTAATGTTAAATACAATACATGACCATGTTTATCCTTTACAACATTCATCAAAACATAATTATAATATTTCACAAGATAACACCCAAAAATACGGTAATGGGGTAGTCAATAACTTTACCCTCTGCTCATGGTGTAGCATACACACGAGTATCGCAAGCACAATCAGGATTGTGCTCTAAAGGCTATGGTTTCCACCAATCATTGTCATACTCAACCATGGAGGAAGAAGTGGTGCTTCCCATTGGCACTACGGTACAAACATCATCATAAAAAAAAAAAAAAAAAACAACATGCATATAGTTAGCTCCAACTAGTTCCATAAGGGATAGGGTTTATGTAAGCACACACACATAAGTTATAATGTGAGAATGATGCAATTCACTTGACTTTAAGCACCTATCATACAACTTAGCCGGGTTCATACTACTATGATGCATTAGGCACTATCTTGATCCCAAAAATTGTGCATCGATCACTCAGTGATACAAACCCTAGTTGTGATTAGGAGTTTTCCGTTTTCCATAATGCCACCATCAATCACTAGCAAAACCTTGATAACTCCTCCTAGAAGTCATAGCACAAGAATTACTATTGGCCACGTTGGGCTACTTTTCGCCTCCGACAACAATCACATCAAATATACCATGGTGGGTTATCAAACACCTCCATAGCATAGGGTATGTAGACCTACCACAATAATCTATATGCCTTTTATAGTGATACATATAGTATAAAATACGATACTGGAATTAATATCGGCCATCTAGTTTACATACAGTTTAGGATGGAATATACGGTACTAGAATTACCATCGGCCACACCGCATATTCATATCCATATCTAACTCTAATGCACACCCAATGCATGATGCAATCATCGACCTAGAAGTCATAGTATCAGAATCCCCCTCAGCCACACCAGATCCTGTTCACATAATCAAATCATACCTGCAGTTCATAAATAATAAAACATGTCATATAGTTCAAATACAATGTACATATGATTTAATTAATATAACATGACTATTTTGGAATGCATACATGAGTGATGTATATTTGTAATTTATCATTTTATTAAATCACCAGTAGTATAACATATGCATAATCTTATATGTGTACTCTAATTTTATGGACGATCTTGGTGGCATTTGTGGATTAAGTTACTGCATCTATAATCCTGGAGGTTAGGCTGACTGGATAGAGTATCCAAGTCGCATATCTTAACCTAGTGGAGGTGGGGTGTGACATGCTACTTTTATTGGCACTGCGTGTGCCCTCCTAGTTCTATGCTAGGTAAATCTGACAGTGGGTGCTGTCACTTATATTGGCACTAAGTGCTCTCTTAGTTCTAAACTAGGAAAATCCTAGGTGTGGGTGCTTCCAAATGTAGGAGTAGTACTTGTAATGTATTGAGTAGATAAGAAGTCTTTATAGAATCTACTCCAAGGATGCAGGCGATTTTTGAGCCTCATAAAAACCTCTGCATTGTGGGTGTGATTGCCTTATGTTTTTGTATTGGTTTTGGAATACCGTGTGTTGCAGGATAGGTGTGCACACCTGGAAATGCCTATGATGTGTGACTGGATGTGTAAACTATTGTGTGTATCAGCTATTGTGCCAACAGTGATTGCCTTGTTAGTGTGCACAACCAAGAAAAGAAAGAATTTCAAACACTGATTCACCCTCTCCCACTATCATAAATGACTTAACATGGGGCTCCTCCAAGGTTTCTTGAAAGGGGGCTGGTGTCACGTATTTGTTTACTTTCATTGATGATTTCTCTTGGAAGGTTTGAGTCTATTTTTTGAAGCACAAAAATCAAGTATTTGTCACTTTCAAATAGTGGATGAATTTTCTTGAAAGTATATCGGGAAACAAATTAAGAGGTCAAAGAACAATAATGTCTTAGAGTTCTGTGAAGGTGATTTTGATGGATTTTACAAAAAATAAAGACAATGTAAAACGGTACACAGTTGTTAAACCCCAGAAAAATGGAGTGGCAAAGCATATGAACAAATCCTTGTTAGAAAATGCAAGGTGTATGTTATTAAATGCAGGATTAGGTTAAGAATTTTTGGGTAATAGACTCCTAATGAGAATTTTTGGGTAATAGACTCCTGATGAGAATTTTTGGGTAACAACTTGGTTGTTGAATAGATCTCCTTACCCAGCTATTGAGTGTAAGACTCCTAAGGAGATCTGGTTAGGTAAGTTTGTTGACTATTTAAATTAAAAAAATAATTATGTCCTGCTTATACACATGTGAATGAGGGAAAATTTTAACCTAAGGCCAAGAATTGTTTTTTTCTTGGGTATATATCTAGAGTGAAGAGATTTAGATTGTCGTGTCCTTGTCCAAATTCTCGTAAATTTCTTATTACTCTCGATGAGTCTGCTATGACACATCTTAGGAAGGAATCTCCTAGTCAATATGATGAAAGTAGAAAAAATTCTAAGGAGAAGGTGAAACTTGAAATTAGTGGTTCATTTCAAACAAAGAATAATTTACTTCAGTTTAGCTTGCTACTTTCACTAAAAAAAGATTATGCTTAAGTACAACATTTCCATAGATAGACCAAGGAGGAATATTAAGTATGGGCATGATGAAATTGTTGCTTATGCATTGTTTGATGCAAATACAATTGAAAATAATGAACATGCAATATATTTTGAAGTTGTCACTTCAATTGATTTTACCAAATGGTTGGTTGCCATTAATCTCTTTATAAAAATCATAGTTGGAAACTTGTCAAGACAACAAGAGGGAAGAAAATTATTGGCTAGAAATGAGTCTTCAAGAAGTAGGAATCCACCTTAGGTGTTGAAGATACTAGGTGTAAGGCATGGTTGTTTGCAAAGGGCTACAGTTAGGTACATGGAGTTGATTTTAATGATATTTTCTCATTTATTGTTAAATATAACTCTATCGTGTCATACTTGCTTTGTTATTATGCATGGTTTAGAGTTAGAGCAACTCAATGTGAAAATAACATTCTTGCATGGTGAACTAAAAGAACAGATTTAAATGTATCAATCTGAAGGTTTTGTTATTGAGGGCAAAGAGGTCCATATATGCTTATTGAAGAAGCCTTTACATAGTTGGAAGTAGTCTCCTAGAAAGTGACATAAAGTGTATGATTCTGTTATGGCAAGTCTTGGATACTGTACGTGTCAATATGACTATTATGTGTATTTCAAAAAACTTTCTAATGGGCCATTTGTAGAAACGCAGCCCTAAAACGATACAGAAGATAATGGAAAAAAAAAACAAAAAATACACACGGATTTTACTAGGTTTGGCAAGGTTGCCTACATCCCCGGTGAGATGATATCTTGCTTCACTATCAATGGAGAATAGGGTTACAACACTCGTCCTCACACCTCTCAGTATTGCTTGCATTACAGAGAAAGAAACCCTTGCTACAAATATATAGCGAAAAAACCCTAATCCGGAAAGTACACAATTACCCTCAAATAAAAAATTTGAGAGGGGGGCTGCGTCCCCCTACACCCCCTGCTATGCAGGGGGGCCTCCTGCCCCCTTGCAACCCCCAAGACCCACTAACCATCTAGCGGGACTGCCATCCTGCCTGTCTAGGTGCTGCACCAGTACTCCCTGGATTAAACTGTGACGGAATACAAGACATCATACACCAACAATCTCTACCTTGGCTTGAATTCTGTCAAGCCTCTTGTAAAGATAACTTATAGACGTCTTCATCATTGTACCTCATTAGAGGTTCAAACTTGCACCTGTTTGGTGTGTCCCTCATCTTCAATAATGAGTAATATTAATCAAGTCCAAACAGGACTCGAACTTCTCTGTAATAACTGGCTTCGTAAACATATCTGCAAGATTGAGATCTATATGAATTTTTCTCAAGTGAATACTGTCTTCTGACACAAGCTCCCTAATCTTGTGAAATCTCACATCAATATGCTTTGTCCTTGCATGAAACACTTGATTCTTTGCAAGATGTATGGCACTCTGACTGTCACAATGTAACACTGTACCTCCTTGCTCCAACCCCAACTCATGAACCAGTTCAGCCAACCAGACTCCTTCCTTGGCAGTCTCAACTGCTGCCATGTACTCTGCCTCTGTAGTGGATAATGCAATTGTAGATTTAAGCATCGCCCACCATGATATAGGTCCACCAGCCAATGTAAACACATACCCTGTAGTAGACCTCCTCTTGTCTAAATCACCAGCATAGTCAGAATCAACATAACCTGCCAATTCTGTAGAACTTCCCTTGCCATTGAACATAATACCTATATCTTTAGTCTTGCTCAAATATCTAAAGATCCACTTAATTGTATGCCAATGCTCCTTCCCTGGATTATTCATGTATCTGCTAACAACACTGACTGCATAAGACAAATCCGGCCTGCTACAAACCATAGCATACATGACACTCCCAACTGTGCTAGCATAAGAGACTTGAGACATCTGCTCCACCTCCTCATGTGTTGTAGGGCATTCCCTTTCAGATAACTTGAAGTGGCCAGCTAACGGAGTGCTAATCGGCTTAGCCTTTTTCATATTGAAATGCTATAGCACCTTTTTAATATACCTCTTCTGAGTTACCTAAAGTTTACTTGCATTTCTATCTCTAAGGATTTCCATTCTAAGGATCTTCTTAGCAGCACCAAGATCCTTCATCTCAAATTCAGCACTCAACAAAAACTTCAAAAAGACTATAGCATGTTTGTTCTTTGCAGCAATGAGCATGTCATCAACATAAAACATCAACAAAATAATGGAATTATCACTTGACACTTTATAATAAACACAACTCTCATTCTCACTTCTTGTATAGCCAATCTTCATCATGTGGGAATCAAAGCGCTTGTACCACTGCCTAGGAGATTGCTTAAGCCATAAAGTGATCTCTTAAGCCAACAAATATGGTCTTCCTTTCCCTGCACCTTGAAACCTTCAGGCTGCTCCATGTATATCTGTTCCTCCAAGTCACCATGAAGAAATACAGTTTTCACATCAAGTTGTTCAAGCTCTAAATCATACATGGCCACCAAAGCAAGTAGTACCTGATCGAAGTGTGTTTCACCACTGGAGAGAATATTTCATTGTAGTCTATCCCCTCCTTCTGTGCATACCCTTGGCTACAAGTCTGGCTTATACCTTTCACGCTCCTTCTCAGATGTTACCTCTTTCTTATGAAAGACCCATTTACACCCAATGATTTTTCTTCCCTTGGGTTTTTCCACAATCTCCCAAGTCTTGTTCTTTTGTAGAGATTCTATTTCCTCCATCATAGCTGTCATCCATTTATCATGCTGTCCATCACTCAAAGCATCATAGTAGCAAGATGGATCACCTATCCCTACAGTGAGGGCATAGGCAACCATGTCTTCAAACCCGTATCTCATAGGTGCTTTGTGAGTACGCTTTCTTTTACCCTTTGCCACAGTATAGGGAACTTCTACTGCTTCCTATTGTCCTGGTAAGTCACTTGATGACTCATTCTCTCTTGTTATTTCTAACTCACCTAAATCCACCTACACAGTAGAACCTTCTTTATTTTTATCAACTACTTGTGAATTGTAATTTGACTTCACTATATGAGACTCATCAAACACAACGTCTCTGCTTACCATAACTTTCTGTGAACTTGGATCCCACAACTTGAATCCCTTTACACATTTCTTAAAACCAATAAAGATACATTGCTTAGATTTTGAGTCTAACTTGGAACACTGCTCACTCTCAACATGCGCATAGGATGGACAACCAAATATTTTTAGAATAGAATAATCTACTGGTTTTCCTATCCATACCTCTTTAGGAATTTTACAATCAATCGCCTTTAATGGAGACCTATTAATGATGAAATATGCCATGTTCACTGCTTCTACCCAAAATCTCTTGCTTAACCCTGCATTCAGCCTTATACTCTGAGCTCTTTCTAGAAGTGTTCTATTCATCCTTTCAGCTACACCATTTTGCTGTGGTGTCTTTGGAACTGTGAAGTGACGTGTAATCCCTTCAGCTTTGTACAATTCTAGAAACGACTTGTATGTGTACTCTCCTCCATTATCTGTTCTCAAGTATTTAATTTTCTTTCTTGTCTTCCTTTCTATCTCAGTCTTCTATTCCTTAAATTTAGTGAACACCTCACTTTTATGCTTTATGAAGTAGATCCAGACTTTCCTTGAGTAATCATCAACAAAGGTCACAAAGTATTCTGCCCCACCTTTAGATTTTGTTGTTGAAGGACCCCATACATCGCTATGTACATAATCAAACACCCATTTACTCTTATATTTTGCAGTTTTGAAACTAACCTTGCATTGTTTTTCGAACACATAATACTTGTAGAAGTTCAGTTTATAAGTTTTTAATCCCTTCAACATTTTCCTTTTATGAAGCTCCATCAATCCTCTTTCTCCCATATGCCCTAACTGTATATACCACAGATAGGTATCATCTGTATCAAATACTGCATCTGTAGTCACAGATGTTCCACCTATAACTGTGCTCCCTATGAGTCTGTATAGGTTTCCTGCTAGCTGCCCCTTCATGACAACCATTACACCCTTAATAACTTTGAGAACTCCACCTTCTGCTATGTACTTGTAGCCATTTGAGTCAAGTGCCCCCAAAGATATTAAGTTTTTCTTTAATTCTGGTACATGTCTCACATCTACTAAGGTTCTTACTATCCCATCAAACATCTTGATTTTGATAGTGCCTATCCCAATGGTCTTGCATACAGCATCATTCTCCATTAGGACAGACCCACCATTTTATAGTTGATATATATCAAACCAATCCTTATGTGGACACATGTGATATGAACATCCAGAATCTAAAATCCAAGAATCAGAAGGTTGATTCTTCCCTGATGATATAAAGAGTACATCTCCATCATCTCCATCTGAACTGTCAGCCACGCTAGCTTCCTCAGATGCCTTATCTACACCTTTCTTCTTTAAGTCCGCCTTCCTTTTCAAGCACTCTCTCTTCAGATGACCTTCCTTCTTGCAATAGTAACAAGAGACCTTTGTCTTTGCCCCTTTTGATTTCGATCAACTTTTCCCAGATCCCTTCTGATTTGATCTCCCTCTTTCCTGCTCCTTGTCACCTTCGAAAAGACCTTCTCCTTGAGATTTCATACTACTGGCCTTCTTCCTTGTATCATTGGACATGAGGGCAGCTGCGACTTCATCCATCTCAAGTGTCTCCTTTTCGTACAAGAGAGTCGTTACTAGGTGATCATATGATTCTGGGAGCGACGACAACAATAGTAACGTCTTGTCTTTATCCTCGATCTTAACCTCCAGGTTTACAAGTTTACTTACGATCTGATTGAACATGTTAAGATGCTCTAATAAATCCATACCTTCCTCCATCTGTAGAGAATATAATTGCTTCTTCACAAACAACTTGTTCCTTAAGGACTTCGTCATGTAGATGCTTTCAAGTTTCGCCCATAACTGCGGTGCAGATTTGATACCTACAACATATTGTAGGACATCATCAGAAAGATTTAATCGAATAGCACTTACCGCCTTTTCCTCCATATCTTTCCAATATTTGTCAGTAATTTTTGTAGGTTTCTTCGACTTCCCTAATAACGTTTTCGCCAAACCCTGTTGTATCAGAAGATCCTTCATCCTTTGACACCAGAGGGTGAAATTGTTCTTCCCATTAAAGCTCTCGATATCATACTTGACATTCGATCCCTTCCCTGTTATTGTGTTAGTAAACCCTAGAAAACGAAAACCTAGAGCTCTGATACCAATTTGTAGAAACGCAACCCTAAAACGATGCAGAAGATAATGGAAAAAATAAACAAACAATGCACACGGATTTTATGAGGTTCGGCAAGGTTGCCTACGTCCCCGGTGAGTTGAGATCCTGCTTCACTATCAACGGAGAATAAGGTTACAGCACTCGTCCTCACACCTCTCAGTATTGCTTGCATTACAGAGAAAGAAACCCTCGCTACAAATATATAGCGAAAAAATCCTAATTCGGAAAGTACACAATTGTCCTCAAATAAAAAATTTGAGCGGGGGGCTGTGCCCCCCTACATCCCTTGCTATGCAGGGGCCTCTTGCCCCCTTGCAACCCCCACGGCCCACTAACCAGCTAGCGGGACTGCCGTTATGCCTGTCTAGGTGTTGCACCAGTGCTCCCTGGATTAAACTGCGACGGAATACAAGACATCATACACCAACACCATTCATATATTTGCTGCTTTATATTAATGATATGTTGATTGTAACAAAAGTCATGAATGGAATTAATAGGTTGAAAGAACAGTTAAGTTTTGAATTTGAGATAAAAGATTTGGGGGCAACAAGGAAGATTCTTGGGACTAGGATCAAGAGGGATAGAAAGTCAGGGAAGTTCTAGCTATCACAGTAGAAATACATTGAGAAGATATTGGGGCGTTTTTGGCATCTTTGATACCAAACCTATAAGTACTCCTATTTCTTCTCATTTTAGACTTTCAGCCGCTTTATCACCCAAAACAGGTGAAGAGGTGAAGTACATGCATGTGTTCCATACTTTGGTATGGCTGGTTCCAATATATATGCTATGATTTGTATTCATCCTGAAATTTCATAGGTTGTTAGTGTGGTGAAGAAATACTTGTCATGTCTAGGGAAAGCTCATTAGGAAGCAGTGAAATGAATACTTAGGTATTGAAAGTGACTTCTAGTGCTTGTTTAGAGTTTGGGATGAGTGATAATAGGTTATTAGGATACATTGATTCAAATTATGCAGCTGACCTTGACAAGAGGAGATCGCAGACATGTTCATTATTTACTCTTCAAGGATGTGCCGTTAATTGGAAAGATACTTTACAAGCCACAGTTGCATCATCTACTATTGAAACAAAGTATATGACAATGACTGAGGCATTAAAGATGCTATTTAACTTAAGGTTTGTTAGGAGAGTTCAGTATGGATCTTGAGGTGATTGTCATCTACTGTGGTAGCAAGAGTGTTATTTATTTGACTAGAGATCAAATGTATCAGGATAGGACAAAGTACACTCATTAGAGAGATAATTTCTCAATATAATATTCAAGTGTTGAAGATTGGTACTAAAGAGAATCAGCTGATATGTTGACCAAACATTTATTTGTTGATAGGCTTGAGCATTGCTAGAACTTAATTGGTGTTTACCACATTTGAGTTATCCTTTAAAGGGGCTATTGGAGAAGATTTAGCTATATGTTTGTTTGTTGGAGGAGAATTTAAGCCAAGGTGGTGATTTGTTATATGTGTCTCAAATTCTTAACTTGTTTCGAAAATTTTTCTAAGCTCTATGATAGTAGAATTGCCCGAAGCCCATCACTAATTTCGTTGCTACGGCCCCCGATCAGATCCGACCCGACTTAAAATAATATATATATATATATATGTGTGTGTGTGTGTGTGTAGACACCCAATTTTGTCACACACCCTGACAATGATAACAAATAGGGAAGGTAAAGGTTCCTGCACTACATCAGAAGAGACTTCCTAATCTATGCCTTTTGTGACACCAAGAGTAACTCGTGACCTGACAGTCAGCCGAAAACCCTAATCCAACCTGAAACTCTAATCCAACACAAAACCCTAATTCATCCTAAAACCCTAACCTAGCCCTGAAACCTTAATTCAGCCTGAAACCCTAATCCAACCTGAAACCCTAATCTGGCCTGGACTAATTTTGGGCCCGAGTGGCACATGATATCAACGTGTTATATATCAAAAAATCAATCCCAAGAACTCTTTGATGGTATAGGAATGGCATGAATAAGGATTGTCAAAAAAACCTCATTTTGCAACAGGGTAGATACCAATCATAAATTTTTATGAGAAAAAAAGGAGCTCGAAAGCCACGCCGTCAGATAGCTCTTGGAAAGATGACCCCGACGATATATCGTACACAAAAATCGGACCATCGGATCTCCTGGATTCAGTCCTGAAAGTCAGAACTGGGGTCAATCGACTGGTTTACCCCAGAATCTTCCTAGACCCACTAGATTTCTAGTGAGCCCACCACTTTCTCTCTCCTAAAATAGCCTTAAATTTAGTCTGGGCCCATGAAAAAAATGAATTTTTTAGGTGATGGACCTATCAATCTTTGGTAGGCCCATCAATTTCCTTTGAAAAATAACTTGAGATTGACCAGGCCCATGAAAAGTTACCTCTTTTGGGTGGCAGACCTGCCAAAAAATTTACCACTTTTAGCAGGCCCGCCAAATTTGGTCTTGACACCTATAGATAGTGTTCATTTTTTACCTCTTTTAGTGTGTGAAAAGAATGTGGAGAGATTCCCCCATTTTGGTTTGAGAGAACCTAGTGTGAAAGGAATAGTTCCTTCCCAAAGTAGCAATCTCCCTTGCCATTTTTGGCAACCTCTTTCACTCAATCACCAACCCTTGCCTTTTTTAGCCTAATTCGATGGTCCTTATTGACGTGTGAAGTTCCGCCCAAGTGGGCCTGACTTTTGCTTCTACACGTCGAAGTTCTACCAAATTTCCCAGAGGTCCTCGAGAGATGTGTCAAAACTTGGAAATATCATCGAAGTCCTAAATTCTCAAAGGAAAATGAGCGAGCAATCGAGATCGCTCCCACCTGAGTCAGGAGTCTTTGTTAGAATCACACACGCATCAATCAGGGCCCACCCCTCCCCTCTTGACCCGAAACAAGAATCAAGGTCAGGTATAATTTCTTAACAGAGTAGGCATAATGTAGATATTTCATTTGATATAATGCTTGTATAATGTTGTATATTAAATGTTTAGTCATACTTGTGGGTCAGGATATATTGGGAAATATTCGAATTTATGCATATAATTGGAAGACCGGTTCAACTAGGTGAACTGGATGCCTAACACCTTCCCAACTTCATAACCTGACTCTTACCCTAAATCTTTGGACTAGACCGAGTCAATTTCGGGTCCATTCTTACGGAACGGGCCCACATCCCAGGTCTGAGGCTTTAACCCTAAGTGGTGACTCTAAATTTTTATTATTCCTAGTCCCCGTATTACCCTAAATCTTTGGACTAGACCGAGTCAATCTCGGGTCCATTCCTACGGAACGGGCTCACATCCCGGGTCCGAGGCTCTAACCCTAAGTGGTGACTCCAGATTTTTATTATTCCTAGTCCCCGTATTGGCAATTAGTTTATCATTGAAAAGATCACTTAACAAAAAAGGGAATGAGATATTCGCGAAATAGGTCTCCACGTATTATCCCGAGCGGTAATACAGTGGTGCAAGGCCTGCAGATGCACATGGACACGTGTCGGCCCCCTGACATCCATCACACTTAGTGTGTGTGTGTGTGTGTGTGTGTGTGTGTGTGTTTGTGTGTTCTATTTTCTTGTTGAGAAAACAAGTGAGATTTGGGGATTTTTGAGTTAGGTTCTCTGGGCAAGAGTTGTTGCTACGAGTTCGTGTCCTTGAGAGATCTCCATTGTAATATTTCTTCCATCATATAGTGAATCATCTTCACCTTCGCCTGTGGACGTAACACATCAAACACATTAAATTTCTATGTCTTGCATGAGTCTATTTGTTTTTATTCATGTTTGTTCTAACACTTTTTACATATTGTATCAAACTTAAAACAATTAATTAAGACAATCCATCCATCAGCAAAACATAAAGATCCCATGGTCATCCCTGTTTTTGAGCCTGCATTTATCAAGTGGAAATATCATCAAAAGGGATCCTTGCATCTATTGCCTACCATTCTAGCTTTTGCGCTGCTTGTAATCCTTGTAGTAATCCTATGATATATGCACCTGGCATTTCCTGAAAACCCAAAATCGCTAAAGACAACTAGAAATTGGGTCTTTTGTTTCGAACAACT
>NW_024869478.1:7330-16475 GCF_013358625.1 Macadamia integrifolia | reverse complement strand
ACTTTATCTACACGTGGTGTTGTTCTATTGGTATCGTAATCTAAGATAAGATAAGATGAGATACGGGCAATTTTAACATAAGCTAAAGGGAAAGTGCTGTTCCAATTTTCTACTCGATCATATTGGCAACACAAGTTTTTTTCCTTCTGCAAATCTCTCTCTCACTCTCACAGTTCTTGCCTTCTGCAAATCTTTCTTTGCTTGTGAATTATGGCAACGACTATCATTGGCGCGATACTAAGCCCCATAGTAGGATGGATTATCAATCCTATCGCAACTAAGTTTCAGGTCTGGCGGAACCTTAGCGAGAACATCGAAGAGCTAGAAAACACAAGAATGAAGCTAGATGCCAGGAGAAGTGACAAAGAAAGAGAAGTAGAAGAAGAAATGAACCAAGAAGGTGTAGTAAAATCAGCAGGGGCAGTTCTCTGGTTCAGTGAAGTCGATGATGCTCTATCCAACGCCAACAACCTAGGAAACGAGTACCAACAGAGTCAGATCTCTGGTACTTCATGTCCTAACTGCTTCTGCCGGTCACGCTATCAGCTAGAAAACACAAGAATGAAGGATTCGGCTTGAGAAATCGCGAAGATGACGATGATCTGAAAGAACAACTGTCTCGCCTTTTCGAAACAAGAAAGTATCTATTGATATTAGACGACATGTGGGAGCCTGTTATTAATGTTGATGAAATCTGCATTCCGGCACCAAAGAAGGAGCACGGCTGCAAAATATTATTGGCAGCTCGATCGAGAGAAGTGGTTACAAGGTTTGTGATCCGCTTTGGAGCGAGAGATTCTCTTCGATCGATTCGAGTGAACAAACTCCAACCAGATGAAGCGTGGAATCTTTTTGTTCAAAAAGTCGGTGAGGATATTACTTCGAAATCATCAATAGTATTCCTTGCGAAGGAAGTTCTTAGAAAGTGTGGTGGATTGCCTCTGGCCATCGTTGTTATTGGTGGCACAATGTCAACACGAAAAACAGAGGGAGAATGGAAAGATGCTCTACGTGAATTGGAGCAGTCAGCTTCAAATCTCGAAGGTATGAAAGAAGAAGTATTTTCAATACTGATGTTTAGTTTTGAAAAACTGAAACCAATTGAACAATCCCTCTTCCTGAACTGTTGTCTATTTCCTGAGGATTACCAAATTAGCAAAGAGGAATTGGTTGATTTTGCCATCGGTGAAGAAACTCTGTCTGGGATGCATCGGCTACAAGATAATAGAAATAAAGTAGATGTTTTGGTTGCAAAGCTTCAAAATTCATCCATGCTTGAGGACAGTGACTACTTTGATGCATTTAAAATGCACGATATGATGCGTGAATTGGCTGTGTGGATCACATATACATCGAACAATAAGTACCTCTCCATGAGGATTTGGAAATCAATGCATTTCCAAGTTTGAAGGAAATGCGACTATGTGAGCTACCAGAATTGACAGACATATGCCATCTCTCTCTGAAGCGCTTGTTTATCTTTGTTCTAAGTTAAGGAGACCCCCGTTTGGAGCCAAACATGCAGATATATTATTAAATGATGAAATGGACAGCCAGATGACAAAGGACTATCTATGGGCGAAAAAATGGGTAAGTGTAATAATATCTGATGACTTGTTTTTGGTAGTTTATTTTTTTTCCCCTTTATCTTGAGAAGCTTGACTTAATAATTATTAACTATTCAAAAATACTTTAATATTTTTCTATTTTTATCAAGGGGCTACGAAATGTTTGAGTTATCTAAATAATACTTGCTTCCAACCAATATTATTATTTGCACATTATAAAGTTTAGTTTGATAAATGTTATATTGTTTATTTCCTTAATTACTTGCTTGGTTTATCAATTTTTTAGGGATCCTTGCTTGGTTAATCAGTATTTGATGGTCAGCCTTTTCTAAAAAGTAATACTAGAGATTAAAAGTGCAATTCTATTTTAATAAAGTAATTTCTGATTTTTGGACTAATACAATTCCTTTTGCTGTTTAGTACTTCCAATTGAAATGTTTGATAACATGATCCCTTTATTTGCATAAAATTCATACCTTGTCTTTTAAACTTATTCTAAAGTCTTAACTCATTGAATTAAATTTTATTTAGGTTATACAATTAGAAGAATTTTATATATAATTAGGTTTCTTAACTCTCCTCTAATTTATCTAGAAGTTGAATAAATTCATGCAGTTCTGTTTATCTTAGTAGTTTTTATTTAGTGCACGCATTACTCCAACTGGTCATCTATAATGATCTTGAAAAACGCCCATTTTAGGTTAGCTGATTGAACCTCTTAAAAGGATTTATATATCCTTGTGAGGAACCCTCTTCTTTACTTCATGAGAGATTTTGTTAGATTTCAATTTTAAAGAGGGAACTAATAATCTATCTCAATGGTCAAATGCCAATACAGAAACCTGGGTCAAGTGCATCTAAAGTTGGAGAAAACTACAAAAATACCACTTACTTCCACTAATTAACCTCTCCATCATTTTGGTAATTTTAATTTCTAATTTCGAATACATTCATTATATACTCATTTTTCAACCGTTTACCAAAAGAATAGTCAGTTTTGGCTTAAACTTCTATTCTAATCCTTCATATGTCAATTCATAAAGAGGAATTAGCTCACTTTATCCCCATTCCCTACATTTAGTTATTAGTTTTATATTTAAAAATTCATAAATCTCTTAAAGGTCTTTTACTATAAAAATATCATGATTCTTGACAAATCAATCAACTCCAGATGTAACTTTAACATACCACTCCGTCTGATCACTTACAAACAGGCCCTTTGTATTATTCTATTTGTAATCTATAGATGTTTTAACTCTGATGTGTTTGATTGCCCCAATTTTTATTTTTATTTTATTATTATTATTTTTTTAAATGGTTCAAGCCTTTACCCAAATAGGTTTCAAAGCCTTTCAAATTTATCTCTCGTATCGATCCGTATCAGTTTAGTAAGTCTCCTATCTTGATACCTTGAAGGGTATGGATAGGGGAAAAAAAGTCAAAAAATTATTTTTTTAAAAGGAAAATCAGGGATATTTTGTCTAATATGGGTGATTTGATACCAATCCATTCTAATACCATAGACTGGTTTTGAGGGTGACCAATGGGTGATACCCATATGACACCGTGCACTAAAACCATGTTCATATCCTTCAAATTTTGAGTGCTAGGACTAGGTATGTGTCTTCATATCCCTCAATTTTTTTTTTTTTTTTGGAAGGAGTGTTTTTATGTGAACTACCATAATTGACAGCCATATGCCATCCCATTTTGAATTGGCCATCTCTTCTTAGAGTTATTGTTGATAATTGTCCTAAGTTGGGGAGATTTCCATTTGGAGCACAACATGCAGATCTGGTATCAATTATCGAAAAGAAATCAGTAATAGCAATATGACCAAATATGTTTGTTATTTTTTTATTTTTTTTTGGTAATTGTTTTTCCTTTTCTTCTCCTTCCTTTTGATCAAATAAAGTTTTATTTTATGCATAAGATTACCTGCTCCTAACTGTTATTAATTAGTTGTGCATCATAACATGGAAAGTCTATTAGTTTGATCAATTTACTTATATCCTTGCTTGGTTAATCCTTTTTTAGGGTCAGTTTTTTGGAAACCTGGTATGTTAAAGAATAAACTTGTTGGGCTGGTTCTATATTAGTATAAACTTAAATTGCAGGACACTTAAAACTTCTCTGACATGTTTTACACCCCTTTTCTAATCCTTCACATTGTCAATTTTGATAGAGAGGAGTTAGTTACTTAAAATATAAACACCCCCCCCTTCATATCCATTCCCTAGGTTTACTCATTCTATTTAATTTAAAAAATTAATATATTCTCTTTGAGCTCCTATGACACTTATGCTATATCTTTTATTTATCTAAAAAATATCAAGATTCATAGTTAAGATCAATCAACTCTAAATCTAACATTAACATATCATTCTCACTTGGGAATAGATCCTTATTTAATCTATTTGTTCAGCAATTCTTTGCTCCAAAAGACTCATTTATTGACTCCGAATCATTCCCCGATTAGGTTTCAAGCAATCCAACACACACACACACACACACACACACACTCTCTCTCTCTCTCTCTCTCATAAAATTTTGAAATATATGTATTTTGTTTTTGCTCAGAATGTAGTATATGAAAACTTCAACCTTGTCCTCTTTAATTGTAAAGCTCTATCTATGTAGGAAGAAGAGAGAAAAAAAGATGATGAAGAGAGAGAAAAAGAAGATGAAGATGAAGAAAAGGAAAAAGAAGAAGAAGAAGTATTTTAATCATCTTTAGTGCTAAGACTTGGTAAATCTGACTCTCCATATCACCCAACGATATAGATTTTTTTTTTTTAATTTATTTATTTCTAATGTATAGTATTCATTCTATCCCTTTTATTCTACTTATAATATACTGTTCTTTCTTTGTAATTTGTGACCTGACTATTTTACCCTTTGATAGTGACAATTGTTTTTGAGGAGGAGAAATGTTAGGTAATTTAGTATGAACATTTACATTTGTCTAAAGCTTAGATTCTATATAAATTTACTAAGTTGTAGCCGAGTCTATTTTTAAATGGGCGGTTGATAACCCTTGCAATGTCATTGGGTATCTTCGTTTCCTAGGGATTTGTTGGATTAAGTTATGTAGTCGCTGCCCCTTGGGGCTTCTTAATGTTTTCATATCTGCATGAAGAAGGACAAGACATTATGATAGGATAAGGAATCGGCATGTCTTGGTATCCATATGCCTCACCAATTGGTGACAACAATTCGTCAAATAGAGGTGGGAAGAATTAAGAAAAGACTGTTGGCCATAGTAGGATTCAGAATCGTCCTAGGAGTTCAATGGGCAGCTCTCCTCCAAGTTCGCCATGATTGATGTTACGACCCCTGTGGTTAAATCCTTCTGATTCAGTCCGATATTAAGATCGATTCAAAGTAGTGGATGCACTCTTTCCTGAGCTTTATACTGACTGAGGTGGCTTGTATCATATATAAATAAGATTTTCTTCCCTAGTTTCTACTGAGTTACATATTATTTATTCCTTTCAAACCAGATAACTTAAAACTGTCACCAGTAGGTAACCTGTGGCTGCTGGTTTGTGAAATAGAATTTTGTTTTTCTTCTTTGTTATTGATACTGATTGATTCATTTCTGTCTTATGCATCCTTTTTGTAATTTGGCAATTGTTGAGCAGGGTAAAGATAAGAGGGAGGAGTCATTCTATAGGATTGTGGTGATGAGAAAGATGAACATTTATAGGTAATTATATTTGTCTCTTTTGCTTCAGCTATTGCTAAATTTGTGAAGCTTCAAATATCATCCCTAAATGTGTGAAGTTTCAGGTCCTGTTGTGAACTTTGATTTCCTAATATGGGGGGAAGAATTATCAAAGGAGGAAGAGGCTGCTGTGATAGTTGTGGTTTCTCTTGCATCTGCGGCCTTTGTGGTTGTTCTGTAGCTTCCAGAGGATTAAAATATGCATTATAAGAATTTAATGCAACTGCTATTGATCTTTACTTAATTCTATGAACATTCAATTAGCTTTTGCGGTTTCTTATTTTTATTTGGTCAATAGGATGATACGAGAAGTGCATTTAATTGTCATATTTTCTCAATGACCCAGTGTCTTTTTTGTGATGATATTAAATTATGTACACTCCTAGCGCTTTCTTGTCTCTCCCTTTCTCCTTCCACAATGAGGGGGCAGATGTGTATTTCGTAGGAGAAAGGAGAGAGATAACCCGAGAGAGGAACCCTATTTTTTACCTCATAAGAGAGTTGGTTAGCATTTCAATTTTAAAGAGGGAATTAATAATATATCTCAATAGTCAAATGCCAATACAAGAACATGGGTCAAGTGCATCGAAAGTTGGAGAAGACTACAAAAATACTACTGACCTCCACTAATCTCTCCATCATTTTGGTAATTTTATTTTCTAATTTTGAATACATTCATTATATACTCATTTTTCAACTGTTTACCAAAAGAGTAGTCATTTTTGGCTTAAACTTCTCTTCTAATTCTTCACATGTTTAATTCATAAAAAGGAATTAGCTCACTTTATCCCCATTTCTTAGATTTAGTTATTTGTTTTATATTTAAAAATTCATAAAATCTGTTGAAGGTCTTTTATTATAAAAATATCAAGAATCTTGGCAAACCAATCAGCTCCAAATGTAACATTAACATAACAGTACTCCGTCACTTACCAACAGGCCCTTTGTAATATATTTGTTAATCTATGGATGTTTTGACCCTGACGTGTTTCTTAGCCCCCATAAAATTCCTGTAAATGACTCTAGCCTTTACCTAAATAGGTTTCAAAGCCTTTCAACTCTGTCTCTCTATCTCATAGTTTTAAGAATTGGAATCAGGTCGATCCGTATTGATTCGACAAGTTTTCTATCTCGATACCTTGAACGGTACAAAGTAGGAGTAAAAAATTCAAAAAATTATTTTTAAAAAAATCAGGGGTATTTTTGTCCGATATAGGCAATCCAATACTAATATGTTCCAATACCATATCGGTTTTGAGGTTGGCCAATACCCATTCTTGCTGTGCACTAAAACCATGTTGTCACTCTCTCATATTTTCAATAATAATAATAATAAACTCTCATATTTTTATACATCTAAGTCTAGCGTTTTCCACTATAATTGTAGAATTCTATATATGCAGGAGTTGTTGGGCAAAGAGTGCTGGTCGTGCGGGAGCTGGAGGAGTTTTTAGAGATCATACGGGAAGAGTGTTGGGGTCCTATAAAGTCTTTATGGGAGTGTTAGGGGTTTTTGAGGCTGAGATGGGGGGCTTCATGGAAGGTCTAATGCGTGCTAAGGACATGGGTTTTAATCAACTATGGTTAAGTCTGATTCTTATGCTGTGGTTTCACTGATTCAACAAAATAGGGTGCCTTGGTTTGTTGCTTAGTGATGGTTTTCTTAAAGCCATACTTGGATGGGATAACCTAGAAGATAACTCATAATTTCAGAGAGGCAAGCGGATTTTTTAGCTAGAAATGCAGCCAAAACAGGTGTCTCAGGGTCAAATGTTGCTTTCCCTGATCATATTGTGGAGCTTCTTAGCAGAGATGCAAATGAAGTCAAAATTATAGATTCAGTTAGTGCACTTCTCCCTCTCCCTACTGATGGCAATGCCGCAGGTGGGGGTGTGGAGAACGCTTTTTTCTTTGTTTTCTTCCATGTATTGCTCTATGTTTGCTTTTTTGCTCCAGTTTTTTGAATAAAGTCATCTTTTAGCCAAAAAAAACCATTGAGCAAAGAAAGGAAAAAAAGAGAAGTGGAGGATGGTGATCATGATGATGATGATGGTGATGGTGATGATGATGATGATGATGATGTTAATGATAATGGAGAAGAAGAAGAAGACGAAGAAGGGTTACCTCATTTTGAGTGCTAGGACTAGGTATGTATCTTCATAACCACCAATGGTATAATTTTTTTTTTTTGTATTAAAATATAATTTTGTTATATTTATTCTTCATGTTTTTATTTTTGAATACTTCATGTTTAATTTTTGTTCTATTTATTCTTCATTTTTTAGATATATTTTTGTATGAGAAAAGAACCCTACTCATGTGTCTCTAGGCCCATTGACCTGTGTGACGGTGCAATGACTGTGCAAGCAAATAGAGTTCTCTTT
Organism: Macadamia integrifolia; assembly: GCF_013358625.1. Lineage (NCBI taxonomy): Eukaryota > Viridiplantae > Streptophyta > Magnoliopsida > Proteales > Proteaceae > Macadamia > Macadamia integrifolia. The sequence continues at coordinate 8,796 of NW_024869478.1, read as the reverse complement.
CCCCTTTGTTTATTCTTTATTTTGGTGGACTGCTTTCACTATTTTGGGTTGATGATGATTGCTATATGGTGAAGGTTACCATTATTATACTAGACATAAACACTAGTTGGCAATTGGCAACAATATTCCCACCTACCACACTAGAAAGCTTTGAAAATTAATTGATGTTCGGTGAATGGGTACTATCATGGTATTATTCCCACCTAAAACAAGAAGTCTTACAAATTAAATTGGTTTTTGAGAGAGATTAATTATCATGATACACATAAAAAACACACTATTTGGTTTTCCAAATCCATGTGAAGACAAATTTTTTTTTTTCTTTGAGAATAATGGTGTTAAATTATTCTCACCCCCAACGTTGCACATGCGGAGCCTCGTGCAATGGATGGTATGCCTTTTTTTTGTTTTTGTTTTTGTTTTTGGGTAATGCTTATAGTGGACCAATTTGAATTACAAATAATTATTATTTGAATCATATTACTTCGGTAGGCAAGATTCAAGTACCTGACATTTCTGATTTCTCCTCAAAGACAACTGTCACTATCAAAGGGTAAATAAGTCAGATTACAAATTACAAAGAAAGATCATTATATTATAAATAACATAAGAAGGATAGAATGAATATTATACATTGGATACATGTATGTATATATATATATATATATATATATCACTGGATGATATGAAAAATCAATATACCAAGTCTCAACACTAAAGATGATTATAATAACTTTTCTTCTTCTTCGTCTTTCTCTTCATGATCATCATCATCTTCTTCTTCTTTTTCTTTTTCTTTTTCTTTCTCTTCTTCCTGCATAATAGAGCTTTACAATTAGAGTTAATTGTAGAGGAGGTTGAAGTTTATATATACTAAATTCTTATAAAAAAATAAAATACGTTTACTATATAAATATGAGAGATTGCTCTGAATCCTAATTGAGGAAAGAATTCGAGTCCATAAAGTAGTTTTCTGGGGCAAAGAACAGCTGAACAAATAGATTAAATGAGGGTCTACTATCAAATGATAATTTTAGATTTAGAGTTGACTGATCTCAACTATGAATATTGATATTTTTGGGATAAATAAAAGATATAATATAAATGTCATAGGAGGTCAAAGAGATTATATTAATTTTTAAATAAAATAAGAGTAAACCTAGGGAACAAATAATTGGATATAAAGGGGGGGGGGGTTTCATATTTTAAGGAAAAACAATTACGAAAAAAGAATATAAAAAAAAAATAACAAACATATTTGGTCTTGTTGCTCTTACCGATTTCTTCTCGATAATTGATACCAGATCTGCATGCTGTGCTCCAAATGGAAATCTCCTCAACGTAGGACAATTACCAACAATCGCTATATGAAGAGTAGTCAATTCAAAATGGAATAGCATATGGTAATCAATTCTAGTAGCTCACATAAAAACGCTTCTTCCAAACTTGGAAATGCATTAATTTCC
>NW_024869478.1:0-4546 GCF_013358625.1 Macadamia integrifolia | reverse complement strand
ATCATGGTAGCGACAATCAAAGTTTAAAGATGATAAAAGTCAAAGTTTAAAGTTGTGCATGCTAAGGTTTATTGGCAATGCTTAGCCAAAGTAATTGACGATAAGTTAAGGTAATTGATGATATTTTATCAGAATTTGTGATGTATGGCTGTATTTAGCCTAAGTCCAAAAAAGTGGTGGTTTACCACAAGCAGTTTGCCAAATGTTGTGATTTATGGTGGTATTTAACCTAAATCCATGGAAGTGACGGTTAACCATAAGCAATATGCCAAAGTAAGATATTAATTCAAGAAAAGGGTGGTTTGCCTAAGTATTGATTAATATCAAAGTTTACTATCTATGAGATTTTCAAGGTAGGCTGATCTTTAGATTAGGAAATGACCTATAAGGTAATGTATATTTTATGTGATCATAGATATGATATCAATTATATATATATATATATATATATATGTTTCCAGGCGATTTGGATTGATAGTTTTCTATTGTTTATAACATTAGATAGTTATATACCATATATTGAGGTGTATTTTCTACTATTGTTCAACAGTAGAGATTATTGATTGAATCAAAGTTTGTTTAAGTGATGTTCAGTCTTGGGATTATTTGGTCAGGTGTCAATGGAAAGATATCAGTATCAGTGTAGCCCAAGTGGGAGATTATTAGGATTTTTATGTGAGCTTAACTGATACCGATTGATCCATTGGGCCCAAGCAATTATAGATCCACTCTGATTAGGAAACTCCTAGCTTTTTCCATTGTGAGAGTGAAATAGGGTTTTAAGGATTCTATTATAAATAGAATACTGACAGTCCCTGCAGCCATTACTTTAATGCCTTATTGGTTTTGGGAGCATGGCTTTCTCACAATAGCAAGTGCACAGAAAGAGAGGAAACCTTAGAGTAAGAGGCTGCAGAAGATCTCAGTAGAAGGACTCCACTTGCGTAGTTCGTCATTGTCATCTTCATGGGAGTAATGTTTAACCACATGAAACAGAGGTTCATGGGACTTCTAAACTTACACAGGTACTTCTCTATTCCCATTTATGGTTCATGTCATGGATGTCCCATTGATTATTATAGATATGGTAAATCTATATGATTATGTATTTTAAGATGAGAGTACTTTATTGTTCTTGGTTTAGGGACTACACCCATGATTAATCTTTTATAATTGGCTGATGATTCTTGTATTCTAAATACTATAGTGTTTTCATATGTTTAATATGGTAAAGGATCCTTAACATAAACTACACCAAATGGTATAAACATTTACATTTGTTTAAAGCTTAAGACTCTAAATTAACTAGGTTTTCACATTTGAATGAAGAAGGGTAAGATATTATAATAGGGCACAAAATCAGCATGCCATGGTATCTATATGCCCCACCAATTGGTGACTACAATTCGTCAAATACAGATGGGAAGAATAAGGAAATACTGTTGGCCATAGAAGGATTTAGAACGTAGCTTGGCAAACATGGAGGAGAATGGATGGAGCTGGGTGAGCATCATCATCATCTCTCAAAATGCGCACCCCCGCTGGTACTCCCAATATCGTCCACCGGCATGAACTCTAGTAGCTTCCACCTTAGCGTTGGAGGTGGTGATGGGAGAGTAAAGATAGAAAAAAGTCCAAGGTTAAAAATGTGAAGAAATTGTAGGTTATGAGGGGAAAGTGACAATATATAGGAGAGACAAAGAAAAATAGGAGAGAGAAAAGAAAAGAGAGACATACACAAAACCCTTATCTGCCCTTCTCTAGCCACTCCCAATTAGAAGAGTAGGATAAAAATCTGCAGCTCCTAGTGGTGGAGGAGAGAGAGAAAGAGGGATGTGGAGATTGCATCGTGGTTTAGGGATAGAGTACACTATGGAATAATTGAACTGTTGTGATATTTTCTTACGAAAATTACATGACTATCCACTTTCGGGTTTCCTTTTACAAACTTACTCATAAAAAGTTTTGGTTAACAAAAATACTCAAAATTAGGTTTGGGTTTACAAAACTACCCATCCAAAGTTTCATTTAACAAAAATACCTAAAATCAGGTTTGGGTTTATAAAACTACCCAAAATATTGAATCTTCATCTTCCACATATAATCATCAAAATAGTGAGTCTTCATCTTCCATATATAATTGTGTATTTTTTTATTATTGAAACTTTGAGTGGGTAATTTCGTAAACCCAAACTCAATTTTGGGTATTTTTATTAACTTAAACTTTAAGTGGGTAATTTTGTAAAAGAAAACCTAATTTTAGGTATTTTTATTAGCTGAAACTTTTGATGGGTTTTGTAAAGGAAAACCCAGAAGCCTGTAATCATATAATTTTTCGTATTTTCTTCTCATTTGATTGTTGATAAAATACTGGTGTGAGAGATCCATCCTAACCCATTGGATGAAAAAATATTTTCTCACAAAAAAAAAAAAAAATANAAAAAAAAATATGAAACTTTGGAGATCAAACATCAGGTAAGGCTATACAAAACAGAGTGCAAGAATAAGAGGTCTCAACTTATTCTGATTCAACTAATTTGAGTCTGATTAAATTGACCGATTCAACAGATTTTGATTCTTTCCATAAAAAAAAAAAAAAAAATTGATTCCGATTGCTTGAACCTTGATTTAGAGTGCATATACATTCTCTCAAGAAAAAAAAAAGTACATACAGGCACCCCATGTAGGCATTTGACTTTTTGGAGCAGTATTATTGGACGCATTTTGCGGCACATGCCAACCTTTACGCGATTTTCTGACTTTTTTTTTTTGGCAAGCCGCGTTTTCCCTGATTAAAAAAGAAAAAGAAAAAAAAAAAAAAAAAAAAAATGTACGCGCTTCCGCGTTTGACTTGTACAGGTACCTCTTTTATATCACGGGTCACCAACAAAGTTTTAAAACTTTGGACGGATCTTAGTATTGGTCAAAGTTGATGTCAATCCGTGTTATATAGAATCGAATAATATTAGATATTTTTATTTTTATTTTTTAATAAAAATAAATTTTTATTATCATTTTACCTTTATACCTTACCGGTGCATTGGTTAAAGATCAGTCTCGATCAAGATCGGTATCAATTCGATATTGAAGGATCCGTTCTAAGTTTTTAAAACCATGGCCACAACTGTTGCAGCTTTCCTTCTTCCATCTGTTTTGCGAATCACAAGCATAATTTTAAAAATTGGATCAAATTCATATTGGTCGAGATCAATTCTTGATTTGACCATTCTGAAAATAATCAATTAGAAATGTATGAGAGTAAAATGATTCAAAATACCATTTTTTTAAAATAAGGTAAATATGTCCGATCAAGTCTAATCCTAATTGATACCAATCTTATTTGCATCAAGTGAGATCAATCCCAAATTTAAAACTTTGATCACAAGAGAGAAATTCTAATACACGCGCACACTCCCTTATTGATTATTTCTCAATAAATATCTAAAAATTTAGGTAAAAGGTTTTATTTACGACAACACGACTGTGCATGAACACAACCATTGGATGATTGATTAGGGTCTACAGTGCACCCTTCTCATCCTTTGTGTGTGATTGTACACACAGGATGATTAAAGGTTACTTTTGTTCTTGCTTAAAGGGTCTAAGAAAATATTGGTTTTGGTAAAGATTATCAAGGAAATTAGTTTGTATACATCATTGCTACCTAGTAAGTACTCTAACAACCTTTAAAAATAAGATTATAAAAATAATTAAAAAAATATTGTCAAGTTTAAAGGCACCTATAGACTCATCACTCAAACACTCCCAATAGAATAAGATGTTATTAGCTTTATGTAGTCCCCTTGCAAGATGCAAATGCATTATAACAACTGGTTTTCCAATCCTCAAGAATTTCTCTCTCTCTCTCTCGACAGATTAACAACTGGTTTTCCAATCCTCAAAAATTTCTCTCTCCACAGATTAGAAGCACTTTACTTCATATAAGGTTTTCCATTTCTTTTATTACCTTTCTCTCGCCGCTGTGTGTGTGAATTATGGTTATCATAACCACAATACTAAGCCCAATACTAGGATGTTTTGCACATATGTGGTGAGTCCTATCGGAGCTAAGTTTCAGGTCTTGCGAAACCTTGGGGAGAACATTGAAGAATTGGAAAAAACAACAAAAAAGCTTGACGCAAGGAGAAAGGACAAACTAGGCAAACTAGAAGAAGCAAAGAAGCAGAAAGGTGGTGTGGAAGCATCAGCAGAGGCGAATCGCTTGCTCCGTCAAACAGATAGTGCTCTATCCAACGCGAACAACCTTAGAATTGAGCATGAGCAAAGAAGAGGATCATGCTCAAACTGGTTCTGTTGGACAAGCTATATACACAGATCTAGATATACCTGCTGCATTAGCCTTTTTCCAATTTAAAATTAGAAAGAGGGCATGGTTTATATCAAAAAAGAAATAGTACATGGTGGATAATTTCTACTTTTTTGCTTGGCTTAGTTGATTCATGGGGCTGAGCTTCAATAAAAGGATCAATTTAAGCCAAATCCACAAAATTATGGGGTGACTTAGCTCTAGCCAAAACCATGTGTG
>NW_024869477.1:0-16761 GCF_013358625.1 Macadamia integrifolia | reverse complement strand
GCGATGGCACCATTACAGCCTTGATTGTCAATGTGGATGACATTGTAATAATTGGTGATGACAGGACTGAGATAGCCAATCTGAAGAACTACTTAGCCCAACAGTTTGAGATTAAGGACCTCGAACCTTTAAAATATTTCCTGGGGATTGAAGTGTCTAGATCTAAGAAGGGCATAAATATATGCCAAAGGAAGTTTATTTTAAACCTATTGAAAGAAACAAGAATGTTAGGCTGCAAGCCTACAAGTTCTCCTATTGAGCAGAATCATAAGCTGGTAGAAGATGTTGGCCCTTCTCTTATTGATGCAGGGAAATATCAAAGGCTAGTTGGGAAGATCATTTATTTTTCCTTGACTCATCCAGACATTACTTATGCAATGGGGGTGGCGAGTCAGTTTATGCATGCCCCCACAAGTGGGCACTTGAATGCGGTTTACCGCATTCTCTGGTACTTGAAGTCCTCTCCAGGAAAAGGACTACTTTTTGCCAAGCATAACCACATGAGGATAGAAGGCTTCACTGATGCAGATTGCACTGGCTCAATCCTTGATAGGAGATCTACTTGAGGTTATTGCACATTTGTAGGTGGAAACCTAGTTACATAGCGGAGCAAGAAACAAGCTGTGGTGGCTCGGTCTAGTGCAGAGGCAGAATTTAGAGTCATGGCTCATGGAGTGTGTGAACTTCTCTAGTTAAGAAGGCTGGTCCAAGAGTTGGGATTTAATACTGAGGCACCTATGAGGCTTTATTGTGACAAGTGACAACAAGGTTGTCATAAGTATAGCCCACAATCCTGTACAGCATAACAGAATAAAGCACACAGAGGTGGACAGACACTTCATTAAAGAGAAGATTGACACTGGTTACATATGCACACATTGTGTGAAGACTGGAGATCAGCTGGCTAATATCTTCACAAAGGGTCTTCTTCATCATCAGTTCAGTTATTTGTTGTCCAAGCTGGGAATGCATGATATTTATTCTCCAGCTTGAGGGGGAGTGTTAGAGATATTAGTAATGTTCCTAAGGGCAATTTAGTAATTTTTCGTTATATGTTTTATTTTCATTTCCCTCCTCAGGGAGGTATGTGTAATATCATGTAAATATATTAGTGAAGTAATATATTGGTGTTAGTGAAACTTTACTCACAACACACATTCTACCATACTTCTTCTTCTTATCCATCTTCTTCCTCTCCAACCCTTTCTCCTTCTTCTTCCTCTTTCTCTCTTTCTCTCTTTCTCCCTTGTTAATCACAAACCTTACATTCTAACTAGAGGCAACAAACCAAAAGGGGTAAAGGGGAACTAAGGGGGGAAGAGGAGAGAATGGTAGGTGGGAGACAACCCCAAGATACAACAATAAGCCTATTCCTTTGGGTATTTCTAACAAACCTGGAGTGCAAAGATGCTATCTTGGAGGAGACAAAAGATGGCATTCCAAATCTTGTCAAACGAACGAGAATTGGAAGTCCATTATGCAGATTATTTTCCATCCAGATATAGCTGACGGTGGCGCAGAAAGCTAGCTTTCCGATAGTGTCACAAATGGAAGAACCAGAATAAGTAATGTCAATCCAAACCCATTATCTACTAAGAGGGAGCACTCTTCTTCTCGATGGCCAACAACAACTAAGAACCTTTAATGTAGATACAGTTGCACTTGCATGATTAGACTCTCGATGGCCAACAACAACTAAGAACCTTTAATGTAGATACAGTTGCACTTGCATGATTAGACCAGCATGACCGGCTTTGGAAGCCAAAAGCTAAGAAGAACATATTCAACCTAGGGTTTTGGTCCAACAAGGCTTGGAAACAAACTTAGTAGTTACTTTGTCTTTTATTTCATGATTTTTACTTCATGCTTTTTACTTTCTATACTTGAACATAGGAGTTAGGATTTCTTTCTTGCATTAGTCTCCTTTTATGGTTGTTTCCTAGTTTAGGCAAGATATTATTTCAGTTGAGTTTCTAATTTCATGTCATATTTTCCTTATATATAGGTTGTAACCGATAGACAGGTTAAACATAATTAATTTGAATGGAAATTGGTAAGATTTGTGCATTGTGTGAGTGTGAGCATTGTGTGTGTGCTTCCCTTCCTTCCCCTCTCCCATTCTGATCTTCCCTTTCTTCCCTAAGGCCCTCCATCAACTTGGTATCAGAGCCGAAGGATCCCTATTCCTTCCCCTTCCATCTCTCTTCCTCCATCCACAGTCTTTTCCTTGCTTCTACAAGAAGTTTGAGATTTTTAAAAAAAAATCTTATTCTGTTCTAAACCCACTACCAAAGCCAGCCCTTCATTAAACCCCTCCCACAGCAACCCTCTCCCTCTTACACCTCCTGCAGATACCCCATTCCTCCACTTTGCAGGGATAAAAAAAAAAAAAGAACGAGAATCGACCCATTTCTTTCAACCGAACCCTTATTGCAGTAACCCCCTTCGTTATCCCTCTCCCACAGTAACCCTAAGCACCCTTGCTACCTTTCATCTCAGGGTTCTAGGAGGAAAAAAAAAAAAAAAAAAAGAAAGAAACAGAGAAAGAAGAAGAAGAGCAAATGAGAAGAGAAGGGATAGCGAGACTCATACCTAGAGTTCTCGTCGCAAGTCAACCTGCATCCTCTCCTGGTTTTCCGTCAGACTTCCTGGAGTATCATCACTGCCTTCCTCGACTCCCACTACTCTCCATCGCTGGTTCGTTCAGTTCGACAAGGAACAAAGACTTGTTGAGTTTCCATCTCCAAGCAGAAGAAGTCTCCTCTATCGGTATTGAACCCCACCAGCCATTTTACATAATCTTTTTATTTGTTTTCCCCTATTTGCCCTCCCTCTTCTATTTATTACCTTGTGTCCTTTTTCTTAACTCACTTCCAAGTATACCCCTACCCCCACACGTGATATCCCTTAGTGGTATAAATTGAACTTCAAATATTTATAATTCTGCCATCCTTTAAATAAAAAATAAAAAATAAAAACATGGCTATTTACCATTTTACCATTATTCTTTAAACCTCCTTTATTTACTATTTTGCCATCATATTTGAATGTGATCTTGCTTATTTCTATCATGATAGCCAATAGTGAAGTCATTCTACAGGTGAATTCCTATAAGGGAGAAACTGATGCGAAAATTGATACCCTCACCACCATTGTCACTTCCCTTCAGACAATGATGGAATCTATACAAATATCTATTGATCGATTGGTGGCCATCGATAGGGGAAAGAGCCCCATTCACTCTGGGGATTCTTCCAACACCATCCCACGGGATCCGTCACTATCATTACCACTACCACCACCACCATCGCCACCACATCATACACATCCACCACCACCTCCACCACCATATAGATCTAGTCGCTATAATGATGGAGCGGAAAGAGCAACAAGATTGGATGTCCTTGATTTTTATGGAGATAACAATCCAGAAATGTATCTTGACTGGATTCACATCTTAGAGGCATTCTTCAAATGTTACGGGTTGACTGAGGCCCGAAAGATCCTATTTCTAGAGGCTAGACTGCAAGGCACAGTCCGAGTCTGTTGGGTCAAGCAATAGCAACAGAACCGAACCCGAGGCATTGGTTTAGTCAGTACTTAAGCTGAAATGCATAAAGTCATGAACCGAAGATTCTTGCCTCCTGATTACAAGCAACGCATGCATCTTAGGTTTGCACAATTGAGACAGGAGAATTTGACCGTTGAAGGATTTGTTGTTAGATTTTATTATTTGTTCACTCATTCTAATTTTGAGTGGGAACGAAGAAGTATTGGTGGCACAATTCCGCAATGGTTTGCACCCTCAATTTAGTGTTGCCCTTGCATCTAGTCGACTACCTACAATGGAAGATGACGTACAAGTAGCATATCAGGTTGACGAAAGTCTAAAACACCCATACAACCAGAGGCCATTTGAGATACTTTTCTTAACCTAGTTCTATTCAGCCACAGTCATCTCTCAAGAAAAATCAATCAGCAAACCATAAGCTAGTGCTTCATCGATGGCCTCTTCACGACCTAGTCGGTCGTATTCTCTACCATAACGTGATTCAAACATGTCATCTTCACGGCCTAATCATCCATACTCCCCTCCTTGGCCGTGGTTCAGACAGACCTTACTCCCCACCTCGACGTGGTTATGATAGGAACTCCATATTTCCAAAGGAGGCTATTCAATGTTTCACATGCAAGGGGTACTGGCATCGAGCTAATCAATGTCCTAATCTATTGTTAGCGTACATCGACAAGGACAATTTTACACCCTATGTACCAGAAGAGCAACCGAAAATAGGAACGGTGAATCTGAAAGTTGAGTGTGAATGTGAGCCTAGTGAGATCAATGATGGTGATAGTGATGGTAAGAGTCAACCGTTCTATGTTATCTGTCCTCTTTTGACTGCATAGAAGGTTCACGAGGAAGACGATTGGGGTCGTAATAGTATTTTTCAGACTAGGGTGCGATGCAATGATAACTTGTGTAATATAGTGATCAACCCCGGCAGTTGCACCAATGTCGTTGCTGAAGATGTTATTTGCAAGTTGGGTCTGAAAACGGAGCCTCATCTGAATCCCTACAAGGTTGGGTGGGTGAACAACAATAATCTGAAAATTAATGAATGGTGTTTGCTCACGTATTCCATTGGTGGACTGATTTATCAAGTGCAGTGTGATGTTCTCACTCTGAAAATTTGTCACATTCTTTTGGGGGCACCCCATGGTTGTTCAACAAGAAAGCCGAGCACTGTGGATATGAGAATAAATACTCCTTTCAGCATAGTGGACTTGAGATGAAGTTTCTCCCGGCAAAGGATCTTCCCCCTCTCAACCTCAAGAGGGCAGCTGGTCTTTTCTCCTCAAGAGCATCAACTTTGACGGCATTCTTGGACCTCATCCAAACTCAACGGAGTCGAGTTCTTTTCAGAGGAGGAAAGTAGTTGATGGAGGGCCTTGGGGAAGAAGGGGAAGATCAGAATAAAGGGGGGGAAAGAAGGGAATCACACACTCACGCAATGCACAAATCATACCAATATCCATTCAAATTAATTCCCTCTAACTTGTCCATCGGTTACAGCCTATATATAGGGGAAATAGACATGAAATTAGAAACTCAACTGAAATAATATCTAGTCTAAACTAGGAAACAACAATTAAAGAGACTAATGCAAGAAAGAAACCCTAACTCCTACGTTCAAGTCTGGAATGTAAAAAGCATGAAATAAAAGACAACTAACTACTAAGTTTATTTCCAACCCTTGTTGGACCAAAACCCTAGGCTGAACTAGTTCTTCTAAGCTTTTGACATCCAAAGCCGGTCATGGTGGTCCAACCATGCAAGTGGAGTTGTATATGCATCAACCTTTTTCCAGACAGTGGAGGAAAAAGGACAAGAGAAAAAAAGAGGGTTCATAGCTTCAGTACCATTCCAGCAAAGACAACAGAAAGAGACTTGAATGAGCTGAAAGATTAGGAAATACTGGGTAGGAAGGCAATTGGATATTGTGCGCCAAGCAGTGAAGTTGTGGCGAAGAATGTGGCCTTTGAACCAAATGATGTTATGCCACGGGACTAAAGGGTGCTTAGAACGGATAAAATCCCAAGCAGAGGCTGAACTAAATAAGCCAGAGGAAGAAGGCCTCCATGAGATATAATCATGTCTACCTCGATGTCCCGGGGGTGGAATGGGGGGAAGGCTAGACCAAATGAGTAGGGGAAGAGATAGGAAGGGACCAATTAGCATCACGAAGGATGATAAATCTGGGGCTGACAATAGAAAGGGAACTCTAAGAGGGTGACAAGGGTCGATCCATAGGGAGGTAGAGGAACTGTTCCCAATAGAGTAGTGGATGGCCTCGAGAGCTTTAGGTTTGGTGTTGAGAATATTGCGCTAGATCCAAGAGGCATCAGTGGATTGGGAAGTAGTCCAAAGAGAGTCAAACTTGAGGAGGGCGGAGTAAAATCAAGAGACCCAAATGATTTTTCTTGCAAGCAATCCTCCAGATAAGTTTGAGAATGCTCAAAGTGTTAACATCTCTGATTCACCTAAGGCCGAGGCCACCTTCAGATTTAAGAAGGCACACAATTCCCCAACTGATAGTGTGAAGGAATTTAGAGACCTCACCTCCTTTCCAGAGGAAGGAACAGAGGAGAAACTTGATGGCCTTGATGGTGGCGCAAGGGAGGGCGAAAATGCCAGACCAGTAAAGATATATGGATTGAATCACCGATCTAGAAAACTCGAAACGACAAGCATAGGAGAGGAGCTTCCCTTCCGAGAGTTGCAGCCTTTTTTTTATAAGCTTGGGCATAGGGGTGCAGTGGTGAGCATTGAGCCTGGCAGTGATGAGAGGCAACACTAAATATTTGACAAGAAGGTGGCCAAGAGAGAAGCCAGTCAACTTTAGGAGACGGGCTTTAAAAGCATAGTTTTTAATGCACTGGAAAGGCGACGCCTTAGCAGCGCCTTGGCGCTGATGCGGTCTAGAGATGGTAAGGCAATGCTCTGCCTTATGTGAAGTGGCGCCTTATGGGTTTTTTTTTTTTTTTTTTAAACACATTTTAAAATTACTTGGTGAAGATTCCAAATATAGATTTTTTATTGGTATGTGTATGGTTTTGTTAACACTTGAGATGTATGGGATCAGCTTTACTCCATCAAAAATAACCAAAACAAACAAAACAAAAACACGATTCACAAACAGGGTTTGGATTTTGTCAAGGATTTTAAGAAAGGGCTTTGAGAAGGAATCAAGGAACAAGGAATAACCATTGATCCAGGCCACCATTTTGCTCCGGCAGCGGTGAGCTTCATTCTTCTTTGACGGGTGTAGAAATATAGTGGATGACCTTAGGACTTAGGCACTCATTTTGGCATCACAGAGGTAAGTATAATAAATACTTGTATTTTTTATGTCTTATTTTCTTTATATTTATAATTTTGTTTCATAATTATGTATTTATATTATATGTTAATATGTTATGATGATTAATGATTGATGATTGATGATTGATGAAGATGAACTTAGTTTATTTACTTTATTGATTTGTTTTCTTGATGAATATCTTACATTGGTATGAATATGAACATTTAATATTTATTTAACATATGAGTAATAGGATTCAACTAAAATTTGAGCCAAATAGATTGGTTTTATAAAAAAAAATTACACAGGAACGCTTTAGTCGATAAGGCGACGCTTTATGCCCGCCTTATCGCTAAGGCGCTCTGAAAGACCCTCAAACGCCTTCGTCGCCTTACCGCCTTAAAAACTATGTTTAAAAGATTCAGAGAAGTCGGAGAGGAAGTGGCAGGATTTAAACAGGTTGATGCGAAGGCCAGAGAGATTTTCGAAGAGGTATAGAGAATACATAATGGATGAGATGTAGCCCTAGTCGGCTTTGGAGAAGATCATAAGATCATCAGCAAAGGCAAGATGAGTGAGCAAAAGGACTTCTTGATGATTATGGCAATAATGAGGAAGAGAAAACGAAAGGCAGATTTCAATGAGGGTATGAAACATTACTGGTGTCTCAAAATTTCCATTGGCAGCTTGTTGATGATTAGCGATAGCAATAAGGCAGGTAAAATTATACACAAGAAATTGGGAACTCATTCCCACGGTCCCACCCCACTCTAAATAATGGTTCAGTTACAGTATTTCGTATTGTCAGGTTAGGAGCAGGTATGGTATTTTGAAAACCCTGGGTACCCATCCCACCCAGAGGAAGCAAGCCCATTCACATCTGTTGGAGTCGGTTGGCCGTTATTTTAAAGGGTCAGTTATGGTATTGGTGATCCGGCCCCAAACCCATCTTTTTGCCATATCTACTGATGACTAATGGAACTTCCCTGACCTGGATCTATGCATGTGCTCTTCCAGAGGCAATATAGTTGAACACAAGGTGCTGAGGGGAAGACTTTCCTGGGCTTCCTGTGAGTTGCACAGGTATTTTTGTAGTCTTTTGCCTGTGGGATTTCTTAAGTGGACCCCTTGATATCAGAATTAGTTCCAAGTTTTTTTTTTCAGGGTTAAAACAGTTTCTGAACAGGTTTAAGTTGTTTACGAATTTATGTGCAATTAAATTTGCTCACGGATAAAAGTGGTAGTATCCCAATTTATCGTTATTAGGCATTTTGGGCCTCTAGTTTTATTAGGTTAAAAAGGTTTGCTTTCACAGCTTCTACAAATGCATTAGTCATTAGATTTACCAATTTGTTCTCAGCAAGCATTTTCCATTTTGTGTCCCAGCAATCCTATTCAGAGCTGTACTCCAAGAACACACATAGAAATAAATGAAATGTATCAGACCCCGAAGCTGTGTGCTATTGTTGCCTGAACTCTGAGTCCATGAGCCCGCTTTGATGGCAGATTCCTTCAAACCCCAGGCAAACCAAGAGGTACTATCATGGTTGTCATGGCTCACTGGCTAGCCGCCTTGATGCCAATGCAAGTACCTTGGCTGGAGGGCAAGGCAAGCGCCATATGTTGAATCCCAGGACATATGTTGCAGGTAATTTGTAATTTCATTAGATTGTGTGTTATATAGTGTAAGGTCATATTCATAAAGGTAAAAACATAGAAAAAAAAAGGGTAAAAATGAGATTGTAGAAACATACAACAGTACAAATGAGAAAGGATTAAAATTTATAACATGTGGAGGCAAGATCATCAAGTTTCAGGTCTGGATAGTAAATTCATAACATGTGGACGGCATAATCAACAAATAACAATTAAGGCAAGTGGTCGCCTTGGACCCCAAGGTGTGCCCCATTGCCTAGGCTATGCATTGATAACTAGGTACTTATCATCTCTTTTTCTCCTTGTGTTCCAATTCCTATTTTCATTCGTGACTAAACCAGCCTACTATACCCAAACAACCACCCTTTCACCAGTATACCTTCCTCAAATATTTGCTTTAATCTACCCATCACTAACCGAAACCAATGCCAAATGATTCCACCCTCAACAAATATCAAAACCTAGCATTCGGAAAGATGCTCCATATTTTCTGTCCTACTCTCACCATAACAGAGTGTCAGAGCCCATTCCAGCTCTATAAACTTTAGTTACAAATTTCATTTTGATTTTGGATTTTTTGGCTGAAATTTGAAGTTTAGTCAACACCACAATTAGATAAGCCTTTTCCCGGCTAAATGGATTGGATACACAAAATCCATTTCGCCATTCAACCTTAGTTGATGCATTTGCTGCCAAACCAAAGCCACCCAAACATTTTCTCAATTCTCTTCAAGCCATATTTGGTCTTACCCTGGTTCTTTCAGTTTTCCTAAGCTGATCACTCGTTGGTGTATTTAATTGTCTTCATTGTATATGTCCAAAACACCTCAAGTGATTGTCCTTCAACAAATCACCTTTTGGAGCCACTCCCATATTAGCTCAAACACGTTCAGCTTATTTTATATGTTTTGTTTTGATACTCATCCATGTCAATATCCACATCTCTTTTCTGGCTTTGCCACTCGAGACCAATAACATGTACATATCCAATTCTTTTGCGTTTTTGCGAATTTTGGTATATTTCAATAGTTTCAAAGGTACCCATGTGTTTAAAACCTTTCGGAAATCCCCCCACCCCAAAATAAAAATAAAAACATAAGAATTTTTCACCCTAAAAGGGGCATCTTAGCCAAACTTCCTTCGAATGCTTTGTGGAAGTAGGGTTTAGCCCATCTTTCCCAACACCCTTAATGCCTTGAAAGCACACAGCACTGGAGTCACCAAGCCCTACAAATCAATCTGGCTGTGCTGCCTGCAGCAATTGACCCCGACACCAGCCAACAATAGACTACAGCGCTATAAATATGAGCTCAGCCAGTGTCTCAGCCAGGTTCTAGCCTCTTCAGCCTCAACTATTAGAGCCATCTCTATCCCCTCTCATATTTTAGCTCAATGCTGAGTATGAGCACCAACAATCGCCACTGGTAATCATCTGTGATGCCAATCATCACTGAGTTGAGGGCCGCAGTTGCTGTTGCAGAAACGCAGAAAAACAAAAATCTGGGGAAAGGATCACTCTAAGCATCAGAGTAGTCAATGGGATGGGTCAATCCCATATCTCCAGATGAGTCAATATTTCAAGCCCTTGCTATTAACCGAGTTGATTTGTAGAAGAGAAACTCTAATCTGGTCCCTTGTGGAGAGGTCAGGTGTGTTAGAGTTTATGTAATAGGTGTACTTTAGGAACTGTATTTGTTTTTTTCTTTTTTTTCTTTTTTTTCTTTTTTTCTTTTTTTTTTTGGATGAATAAATAAATTCATTACCAAGAGGGGAGGAATATACAGGGGGAGCCAGGGGGGAGGAGGCTAAGGTAAGGCAAAGCCAAACAAAATCAAACAAACGAAAATTACAACCAAGCTAGAACTGCAGCAAGAGCAGTAACCAAAAGGCAACCAAAAAGACCCAGCTGAAAGAAAAGGAAGGGGGGGGGGGGGGAGCAAGCAGGAGAGGGGAATCAAGAATGGGGAATGAAGTCAACATGAAGATTCCAGGAGGCTATGATATGTTGGTTCCTGGAGGACCTGGGAGCAGGCTTATGGTGAAAGGAATGGATTTTAGAGGAAACATCAAAGTATATGGCTTTCCAAATCCTGACCAAGGAGCAGGATTTGGAGGACCATCTACGGATGTTTCTCTCCATCCAGATGTGGTTTATGGTAGCAAAGAAAGCAAGCTTTCCAATGGTATCACAGATATGGGGTCCCAAAAAGGTCATGTCAATCCAAATCCTCTCTGTCGAAGGGGAGAATAGGTCTGGCGGAGGGCTAGCATTTAGAGAGAACCAACTTCCAGACGAAGGAGAAGAAGGGGCAGTCAAAGAAGAGGTGAGGATATCTTCAGTATCATGAGGGCAGAGGCAGCAGGGAGGGGGGCAGGGATATGGCAGTGAATGAGGAAGGCATGGGTTGGGAGACAATTAGAAAGACATCCCCAGAGAGTCATGTTGTAACGAGGGATGTGACAATTAGAAAGACATCCCCAGAGAGTCATGTTGTAATGAGGGATGTGACCTTTGAACCAGACAAGGTTACGCCAAGGAACCACAGGACCCGAGGACCGAACAAAGGACTAAGCGGAGGCAGAAGAGAATATCCCATTGGATGAGGGAAGGTAGATGCATTTATCTTCCCTACCTCTATGACCCGAAGGAAGGGAAGGGAGAGAGGACCAGAGGTCAAGAAGCGGGGGGGGGGGGGGCCAGCCTAAAGGGAATAGGATGTAAAAAATAGGGGCCGACTTAGGAATGCCAAAGGAATAAATGGATCTGGGGGACACGAGGGAGGAGAGGATACCAGCCAGGTGCCAGGGGTCCATCCACAAGGAGGTGGCCTAGCCATTACCTATAGAGAAGGAGATGGCATTGAGAGCCAAGGGTCTGAGGGAGAGAATTTTCCTCCAGATCCAA
The DNA here is from genome assembly GCF_013358625.1 of Macadamia integrifolia. Taxonomy (NCBI): domain Eukaryota; kingdom Viridiplantae; phylum Streptophyta; class Magnoliopsida; order Proteales; family Proteaceae; genus Macadamia; species Macadamia integrifolia. The sequence goes on along the minus strand of NW_024869477.1, from coordinate 5,337 downwards.
GAACTATCTGGAGAGACTGGGACAGTCCAGAGATGCTTGAGCAGGTAGGAATGAATCCAATCTACCCAGATGCCCTTCTGTTTGGATACAATTTTCCAAATGAGCTTAAGAATACCCACAGAGTTGACATCTTTTATTCTCCTAATGTCAAGACCGCCTTCATCTTTGGGGAGACAGACCTTGTCCCAACTGAGAGGGTGGAGAAATCTAGAGGTGTCCGGACCTTTCCAGAGAAAGAAGCAAAGATTCCTTAATGGTCTTGGAATTGGAAGCAGGAAGGGAGAAGACACCCGACCAATAAAGATATATGGATTGAAGCACCGAACGGATGAGGGCGCAGCCAGCATAGGAGAGCAGCTTGCCTTTCCAAAGCTAGAGCTTCTTTCTCAAAAGGTCAAGCATGGGGAAGCAATGATGGGAGGAAAGCCTAGAGGAGATGAGAGGGGGGCCAAGGTACTTAACAGGTAGGGAGCCTAAGGAGAATCCAGTGATGCCAAGAAGGTGAGCTTGAGTGTCAGGGGTGACCTCAGAGAGCAAGAGACTTGATTTGAGAAGATTAATGCGGAGTCCTGATAGATTCTCAAAGGAGCAAAGAGAATCCATGATAGTTGTGATGGAGAGGGGGGCCGGCTTTACTGAAGATCATATTATCATCAGCGAAAGCAATATGGGTCAGAAGGCGGGATTTACATTTGGGGATAGGAGAGATGAGGTGAAGGTCAGTGGCAGATTGGATGGATCTGGACAGGACTTCCAAGGAGAGGAAGAAGAGTAAGGGGGAGAGAGGGCAGCCCTGTCTAACTCCTCTCCCAGAGGGGAAATAGCTAGCAGGTCTACCATTGACAAGAACAGAGAACATGGGAGAGGAAATACAGGCATGGATCCAGTGGATAAAGGAAGGAGGGAAGGACATGGTGAGGACTTTGGAGATCAAGTCCTAGCTCAAGGTGTTAAAAGCCTTGTGAATGTCAATTTTGAGAAAAACAGTGGAGGAATGAGAATTACGGTCAAAGCCACAGACAATCTGATGACAGAACATTATATTATCAGCAATGCTCCTACCACCAATGAAGGCGGATTGATTAGGACTAACCAGGATGTCAATGACTTTTCGGATTCTATTAGATAGAATCTTAGCCACAAATTTATAGAGGAGGTTGCAAAGAGATATTGGCCTAAAGTCATTCATGGAGATCGCTCCATCCTTTTTGGGAATGAGATAGAGGAATGTATGGTTGACACCATGGATCTGGTTTGGATTGAGGAAGAAACTCTAGACAGCAAGGATGAGGTCTTGCCGGACAATATTCCAGCAAGAGGAGAAGAATCTCATACTGAATCCATCCGGGCCAAGGGCTTTATTAGCTTTGTGCGAGAGGATGGCCGATAGGATTTCCTCGTCAGAAGGAATAAACTGGAGGCCAGGGAGGTCATCCGGAACGAATTTGTTGAGAAGAAGGTGAGGGATAGGGAAGGGGACACAGTAGGGGGAAGGAAGATGCCCTAAAAATGTGACACAGCTTCAGCTTTAATGGCCCGAAATTGAGAATCAGGGAACCAAAGGAGGAGATGAACTTAGGGATTGAGTTCACATTGTTTCTAGCCTTTAGGGATCTGTGAAAGAAAGCAGTGTTGGAGTCTTTAAGGTCCAACCATTTGATTTGGGATTTCTAACAAAGAAAGCTTTCTTCTTGAGCAAGAAGAATGGAGAGCTCCGAAGCAATGGATTTTTCCTCCTTTGCAAGGATGGGGTTGAGGAGGTCAGTCTGGATTCTGGCTTGGATGGAGAGAAGCATGTCACAGTAAGAGGATACACGGGAGGAGATATTGCCAAAAGTAGAAGAATTTCAGAGCTTGAGAGAGGCTTTGACATTCTTGAGCTTCTTGGCAAAGGCAAGGAGGGGGGAAAGAGAAGGGTTGATGGGAATGTTCTAGGCCTCTCTTACCAGAGGAAGAAAGTCCGTGTGGGAAACCCACATGTCGAACAACTTAAAGGGCTTGGGACCAAAGGAGCGGAAGGGAAGGACATAGACAGAGATCGGGTTGTGGTCAGAGATCCCAGGGAGCTCAAAGCAGGCATGGGAGGAGGGGAAAGAACCAATCCAGGCTTAATTGACAAGGGCTCTTTCTAGCTTACAAGCCACTCGAAGATTTCCAGATCTTCTATTGTGCCAAGAGAGTTTGACTCCCAACCATCTGAGATCATTAAGACTGAGGTCATCAATGCAATCATTAAAGGAGTCGACTACATGGTGGTCAATGGGGTTCCCCCCATGCTTCTCGTGACTGAAACGAAAGACATTGAAGTCACCCACAATGCCCTAAGGACTAGAACCCGTGGTGCGGCCGAAGGAGCGGAGCTCAACCCACAGGGGAAGCTGACGGGGGGCAAGGTTATGGGCATAGATGATGGAGAGGTAGCAAATGTGGTTTCCCAAGGGGGGGAGATGGAGAGGTGAATGGCTTGGGCAGAGAAGGAGATGGCAATGATAAGGAGAGAGTTGGGATCCTAAAGGACCCAAATTCTGCCATTGGGACTATGGAGATAATTAGTGATGTGAGACCAGGACAGGGCGATGCAGGAGATGATACGCGGGGCATTAGCTTCAAGAACTCTAGTTTCAAGAGGGCAACAGAGGTTGTAGAGAGAGGAATGGATGCGGGAACGAATGTAGCTTGTTTAGACGAGGAGTTAAGACCTCAAACATTCCAAATGGTCTAGGGATCATAAAAGATGGGAAGAGTTGGGCAGAAAATACTTCAAAGAGCAGGGAGATTTTAGAGGTGGAGGAGAGGATTCTAGGTGTGGTTCGACAAGTGTACCCGATAACAGGAGAGGTGGAAGAGTTTGGATTGACTTTGGATCTGGAGGAGAGCTTAGCCGAGGAGGAAGTGGGTTTTTTCTTCCTTTTAGAGGGGTTAACCAAGGGAGGGGAGAAAGAGGGGCAGGCATGGTGATGGGGGGTGTGATAGTGGTAACAGAGGGGACAATGCTAAGGGGGGCTGGAGACAGTGCAATCAGCAGCAGCGATGCCAGCAATGACCTACAAAATACCAGCAGTAGCCTACAAATACCAACAGGGGATTCCGTAGTAGCAGATAGCACTTCAGATGAGGTAACCAGAGTACCTGAATTGGCCGAGAGGCAGGACGTCAGTGGAGCCTGACGCCTTGGCTCTAGCAGTAGACAGCAGTTGAGGGAGAGTCAATTCATCATATATCTTATTTGAAGCAGTAGATGGCAGCAATTGAAGAGTCAGAGAAGGACCGTGAGGGTCCGGCAGAGGAGCAACAGTGGTGCAGGTCCTTCCAAGGCCAAAGAAGCAAGCAGTGCAGTCAGGTCAGAGGGCGCTGCGATGGTGGCGAGGACTTTGGGGGCAGCCTGAAGGGCTATGGAGAATCGATGTGGATCAATAGCAGCGGCAGGGCCTCCCAAGTCTAAGGGAACATGGGAGGCATCAAAGGGGCCTTCCAAGGCTAGAGGAGGACGGGCGGTGCTAGCAAGGCCTTTCAAGGTCGAAGTGATATCGAGGGCATGAGAGTCCATCAGAATCAGACCAGAAGGATGTCTAGGCGGGATGACTGAAGGAGGAGCACCATTCATCGGCGGGGGAGCACCGATCGTCAAGGCAAAGGCTTCGGGGAGGGAGTCAACGTGGTTCAACAGAGGATGGGGGCAAGAGTCGGGTGAAGGAGGAGACGGGTTCGGGTGTGGGAGAGAAGCGGTAAGAGGAGCCAGGTTAGGGATTGATGCGGTAGATGAGTCAGGCGAGGTGGAGCAGTTCGGAGAGGGGCATAAGCGAATGGATGGGTAATAGAGGTTACCCGGAAAAACTGGACGGTCCGAGGGAAATTGGGAGAACTTGTTTAGTAGTTGGACCATTATATACTGGTTTAAAGGGAAAAAAGGAGAATCCGTTTCAGGATGGTTTGAAGGGGGTTTAAAGACTCCAGAAAAGGAAAAAATCGGTACTGGGAAAGCAGGACGAGGCTGTGGCTTTAGCAAGGGAAAGGAAAGCTTCGAGGAGAGGAAGGAGAAAGGCAGAGACGATACAAGGGGAGAAAAAGGGAGGACCAAAACAGAGGAGGGCTCAAGCCCAGCCTGGACAACCAAAGAGGGGCATGGCAGAGTAACAGAGGGGGAAGGAGGAGAATGATTTGATCCATCAACCAGGTAAAGATTCTCGGGATCTGAGAATCGATTGCTACCGACAATCAGTGGAGGCATCGATAGACCAGTGGTCCTAGTATTGAGGTTCCCAGAGGCAGTAGCAACTGCCACACTCTCCGACGAGGTCCGTCTGAGTTCAAGAGTACTCTATTCACAGCAAGTGATATTTCTATTATTTTTTTTTCCTTTTCCATTGAACAGTGAACTTAGCGGCAGTTGGATTTGAAGTCGAGATTTGCGGCAATATGGTATTCTTCTCTACCGAGGCAAGCGAGTGATCTGAAGATTGATTTTTAGCACAGAGTGAGGTGGAAGGAATGACCAAAGCTCTTGCACAAAGTGCAGTTAAGGGGGAGCCATTCGTATTTCACCTCTTGGATGAATGAGTGGCCTTCGCCGTCGATAATGGTCATCGAAGAGGGTAGAATGTGGCCTACTTGAACCTCTATGCAAATTCTCGCGTAGGACAGCCTATCCATTATCTTCGTTCTTTTGTCAGAGTAAAGCGGCTTTCCGATGATGGATCCAATCAAGCTCAAACCCTTGGGACACCAAAAGTGGAGAGGGAGGTTGGGGAATGTGACCCACAGGGGGATGGAAGAGAGCTCAGAGCGATTGAATGAAGTGAACTCAATTGTCACAGAAAAATGGGTTTCTTCCCCACAAACCAAGGACCACTGTCCAAGGCTACAAATTTATCCTGGGTGGAGGAGAAAACGAAGATAAAGGTGTCGTTTTCTAACATTAAGGTGGAGAGGGTTCCAGAAGGCTTCCATTGGTTTAGGAGAGAAGCTTTAACTATGGATAAAGGGGGTCGGCTGCCAAGGAAGAAGCCAATGATATAGTTTCTCCACTTGAATATTTCAGAGTCTAGGAGTCCAGGTGGATAGAGTCCAATGGGCATAGAATTGAGAGGAGGGTGGAAGAATAAGGAGTGGCTGAGGGAGGGAGGGAGGGAGGAAGGATGGTGGGAGGGGACGTTGGGGGAGGATACGACGGGGTTCCATGCAAGGTTGGGAAGAGGGTGAGTGAGAGAGGGGCGGAGATAGGGAGGTGGTGGGGGTAAGGTCAGGGTTGTCAGGGTCGAAAGAGGGGCCGACGGCGGGGACCGTCAGAGCCGGAGGGGAAGGGGTCATATAGGTTAAACAGTCATCGGAGTCGGTGGG
>NW_024869476.1:7813-16784 GCF_013358625.1 Macadamia integrifolia | reverse complement strand
TTTTTTTTTTTTTTTGTTAACCAAGGTGTCCGGGTCAACTTATGCACTTCGACTAATTCTCGAAAAGACTAGCACAGCAACTCACCGTCATAATCTCCAATATATTGTACATCCCTTCATTTCTTAGTATACAATTGGGAAAAAGATGCCGAGAAGGCAACATGGTCTTTGCATTTAGACACATGGATGACGAAATGATTGTCCCGCTTACATGAAAAATAGAAATCCCATGTTGTTAATGCTTCCATGAGTAATCATATTGGTCCCTGTGCTGATGCAGGAACCATGAGGCCTTTTAGGTAACTCTCTCCCCATACAATTTGTTTATCTATTAACAAACAAAAAAAAAATCAATTAATGGTTACATGATTGAAAATTCCAAACAAGTTAGAATGTGGCCCCACTCACGGTTGTTTTTATGGGGGAAAAAAATTGTGCCCACCAGATGTCTCAAGGAGATTGCAATTCTTTGACGCAAGAAAATTGTGGCTCAAAGCCAAACTAGACTTCAGAATGAATCCAAGAAAATCATAGAAAATTTTGCCAGAATGACTAACAAGAAGTATGCAAAAGTGGACAAATTATCATTGATGTCTCCAATTAGGAAAGCTTTCATCGTTACTTATGCCTAAGCCATGGGCCATACAAGAAATGAGGAGTCAGACAACTTCACTATCCCATCTAACTTTTTTAAACTTTTGTCTAAATCATCTTTCAGTAAGAAGATGCACTCTTGACTTCACACTCATTTGATTCTAAACTAGACTGTAGACTTTATAGACTTGGGCAGTTGACCATTTAATTCCACTTCACTACCAATTCTTGTAATAATGTTCCATTGGGTTGATTCTCTACTAAACTGTTCACTCGTTTTGGGGGGCTTAATGCTGATGCATTGATAGCTCCTTCATCAACCAGCTCATATGATACCTTTTTTTTTTTTTACCAACAATGGGTGATTAGTCTCGTGAGTTCATAATGATCTCACAATTGCATGGATTATGTCATACTAAGGTTGAATGAGAACCATTCAACTTTCACTGAAAACAAGTATATCTTGTGTGAGTGACCTCAAGGAGATAATATAAATGGAGCTTAGAACATCAAGCTTTATGAGGCGAAAGTCCCATGCCAACTTGACTAAGGTTTAATTTTACCTATAAATAATCTAGAAGTTTTGCATTCTCTCAATCACATATCATCTACTTGAACAAGTTTCCTTCTTTTTCTTAGTCTTTTTAATCATGAAAATTTTTTATGTTCTTACGCATACAAACCACCAACTCCAGTGTTAGTAGTACAAACACAGAAGTAATTTGTAGTGCAACAGAGAGACAAGCCCTTCTCAGCTTTAAGAAGGGACTTAAAGATCCAAAAAATTGGCTCTCATCTTGGATTGGTGAAGACTGTCGTACATGGAAAGGAGTTAGCTGCAACAACAGAACAGGACATGTCGACATGCTCGACATGCTCGACATGCTCGACCTCCGACAGCCATATCAATCCAACCTAGGACAATTTGCTACTGATATGAGTTCCCCGTTGGGTGGGGAGATAAGTTCTTCTTTACTTGAGCTGAAGCATCTGAAGTACCTAGACCTAAGCATGAAAAAGTTTGATGGTATCCGCATTCCTGAGTTCCTTGGTTCTCTCAAGAACTTGAGATACCTTAACCTCTCTTATGCTGGTTTTTGTGGAATGGTTCCTCCTCAGTTGGGGAATCTATCAAATTTGCATTATCTTGACCTTAGTACTAATTCTTTGTTTTTGTCTGGTGGTGCTACTGGATTACATGCTGAGAGCTTGCTATGGCTTTCTCATCTTTCTTTCCTACAGCATCTTGACATGAGTCGAGTTAACCTCAGTAAAGCAACTGATTATCTGAAGGTATTGAATATGCTCCCTTCTTTAACTGTGTTATTATTATCATCCTGTGAGCTTATTCCAATTCTTGATCTTCCTCCTCCTCTTGTTAGTAATTTTACAGCACTCACTATCATTGACCTTTCAAGAAACAATTTCAAATCTTCAGTTCCTAACTGGTTGTTTAGTATCAGGGGCCTCGTTTCTCTTGAATTGCACCAAAATGCACTTCATGGTCCTATACCAGGTGGTCTTCAGAACATGACTTACTTGATGGGCCTTGATCTCTTTGATAGCAATTTTAATTCCACCATACCTGATTGGTTGTATTATTTGAGAAATCTTATAACCCTTGATGTCTCTCATAACAATTTGACAGGTGGGTTTCTAGAAATTCCTCCTAGATGCATTGCTAATAGTAGTTTAGAGTGGCTGAATTTGGGAGACAACCACCTTTCAGGTCCCCTTCCTGATCAATTGGGGCTGTTTAAGAGTATAGCAGGTCTTTTTCTTGGCAACAACTTGTTTTCTGGTTCAATTCCTCAATCTATAGGAAGATTGTCATCATTGAGATATTTGAATCTCAATGGTAATCAGTTGAATGGATCTATTCCAGAAAGTATTGGACAACTTTCACAACTTGAGGTTTTGTTCTTCTCATATAATTATTCCTTGGAAGGTGTTGTGTCTGAGATTCACTTTGCCAATCTCACTGGACTAAAGGAATTAGATGCATCTTCAAACTCATTGATTTTGAGAGTCAACCCTGATTGGATTCCTCCCTTCCAACTCAAAAAGATACATATGGGATCATGGCAAGTAGGGGTAAGTTCCCAACATAGCTTCAAACTCAAAGAAAAATCTCTAAGCTAGAGTTATCCTCCACTGGAATTTGTGATGAGATACCCACTTGGTTCTGGAACTCATCTTCACAAATTTTATTTTTAAATCTCTCAAACAATCAGATCCATGGTGAGCTCCCAAGAACAGTGAAACTTTATTCCTTTGTCTCACTGGTATTCTTGGGTTCCAACAACCTCGAGGGCCCACTACCCTATTTCTCTTCCAATGTGGGTCAGCTAGATCTTTCCAATAATTCTTTTTCTGGATCTATTTCCCATTTTCTTTGTCAAGAGATGGCTAAACCGAGCTTCTTGGAAATTCTTGATCTCTCAAACAATCTCTTATCTGGAGAGATCCCTGATTGTTGGATGAAGTGGCAGTCACTGGAAGCAATAAAGTTGTCAAACAATAATTTAGCTGGAAAGGTTCCAAAGTTCTTTGGGTTCTTTATCTGGGCTTCAATCATTGCATTTGAGAAAGAATCATCTTTCTGGTGAATTACCTTCATCTTTACAAAATTGCACAAACTTACAGGTTATTGACCTTGTGAAGAATGAGTTTTCTGGAAGCATACCAGCATGGTTGGGGAAAAGCTTAGTGAAGCTAGTAGTTCTGAGTTTGCATTCAAACAATTTTAGTGGTAGTATTCCACTAGAACTTTGTGGTCTATCATCACTTCAAATCCTGGACCTCGCTCATAACAACCTTTCAGGTACCATACCTCAATGCTTCAGCAATTTCAGTGCTATGGCCAGAGAACAAAATTCAAGTGGGCCCATCTTTCTGCGCACTATGGTTGGTAAGCTTATTCCTCAATCCTGATATAATAAAGTTCGTGTAGAGGATGTATGGTTGATTATCAAAAGAAATGAGCTTGAGTATAGCAATACTCTTAAGCTTCTAATGAGCATGGACCTTTCAGAGAACCATTTGTCTGGAGAGATTCCCAAAGAACTAACAAGTCTTCTTAGGTTGCGATCATTGAACTTATCAAGAAATCATTTGAATGGAAACATTCTTGAGAAGTTTGGGGACATGAAATTATTGGAATCTTTGGATTATGTCAAAACTAACATTTTTGAGTATCTTGGACTTGTCATATAACAATTTGGTAGCATTCCATTGAGTACCCAGCTCCAAAGCTTTAATGCATCCAGCTTTGTGGGTAACCAAGAACTCTGTGGACCTCCACTGACACAGAATTGCACTAAAGATGGGCCAAACAATGATGTCAGAAGAGAAGATGAAGGTAGTGTCATCCAAATTGAAGGGTTTTATGTCAGCATGACCTTGGGCTTTGTGGTGGGATTTTGGTGTGTATGGGGTCCCTTGCTATTCAAAAAATCCTGGAGATTTGTATATTTTCAGTTCTTAACTGATATGATAGACACAACTTTTGGTCAAACCATCAAATGTAGCAAGATTGCATAGTTTGATCCCATATATGTTTAAACCATCAAATGTTCATGTTCTGAATCTTGCAAGGGAGTTGGGTATTAAGTCATTATGGGTGGGAAGTGACTTTGCGCCAAAGATTGGTTATCTCTTCAGTCGTACTTGGCAACCATAAGAGTTGAAGATAACCCTTCGTGTTCGCGAGGCAAATTTAATAAGTAGTCTGTCCACTTCTTCGCATGTTTTTCTACATCCGATGTTAAAGGAGCTTGCTATGGATGCTATGAGTAGGCCAAGTTTTCAATTTCTTCTTAATTTTATCTGTGCGTTTGCAGTTTTAGCTCGCCTGCTAATGGCAATGCCGAAGGTGGGTGAGCTGAATCCGTTTTCTCTTTCTGTTGGTGTATCTGGTAAGTTACCAGTTTGTAATTTTAGTTTTTTAAGACAAATGATCTTTTAGTAAAAAGATTCCATATATGTTTAATGAAAATCAACAATAGCTCTCTCTCTCTCTCTCTCTCTCTCTCTCTCTCTCTCTCTCTCTATGTGTGTGCATGTGCAATTACCTCTCACAAGTGCAATTGATTTTCCATAGAAGATGATTAATTAAGAGTACCAAGAGAATAATTCTTGACAAAGTACCAAGAGTATTGTTATACCGTGCCCAAAAGCCCGGGCTAATTTCAACTTTTGGACATAAATAATGCAACCCAGATAACAACCACTAGTAATTTGTGAGTTTGTCAGGCCTAACTAGTAAAATATGCCAAGAGGTGGGGCTCACACACTGGAAACACCTTAGAAGGTCCCCATTCAACGTAAATATCAATTTCCACATAAAGGGACCAATTCAGCCTTCACCGGTGAACACCTCCAGTGAGTACTTAGGCCGAAACAGAGTTATTTGGTCGTAAGGCCCAGGCCCTCACACTTGCGCAGCTCAAACCACTCCCAATAGTTGGGATAACATATTGGGGAATAGATTATTGTATCCGGACACTTCGAGGTGGGTCCGGTAGTGCCAAATGACGGATTAACCTAGTAGTGGGTGAAACCCCATTTTTTCTTCCAAACAGTCCTTAGTTAACTTAAGTGACTAGAAATAGAGACTCTTGCCACTCATTTCATTTCCTACCAAATGAGAGCAAGAGCAAGAGAGAGAAAAAGAAGAAGAGAAGGAGAGCATGGGAGAAGGAAGAAGGAAGGAGCAAGGATTTCCTACCAAGTAAGGTAAGATGTTTCCTCTCTACTCCTCTCCACACACACACACACGTCTCTCTCCCTTCCATTTTCATTTTCTTTTAAGCCAATGGAGAACTGCCCCAACCGATTCTTGCCTCTCCACTCATTAAAACTACTACTTGGGAGAGGGGTTTGATGTTGGGCACTTGCCTTGGCAAGATCTATGGTTCAATTCAAGTCCATTCTCTCTAGTGAAATCTCCATTTCAAACCCCAATTTGGGCAACACAAAACCTATAAATGGGAAATTTCCTAAAACCCACCTTCCCACTTGTCAAAACTACAAATTGGGAGAGGGTTTCATGTAAGAGACCCATCCTAGAAAGATTGATGGATCAATTGGAGTCCATGAACGTTCCTTAGTGAAATCCCTAATTTGGGTAACTAAACCCTAGAAATGATGGGTTTTGCCCAAACCCTCTATACCCCCGCCATTCAAACCCAAAATTGGGTTGGGGAAAATGAAATTGAAAATAGGTATAGTGGATTGGGGTGACCATATAAGCCATTAGTGGTCATCACATGAAACCTCAATCGAAATTCCCTAATTTAGCTCAGTCACGACTTGAACTTTGGGAAAATTTTGGTGTATGATGTAAATCTATCTTAATCAACCCATTAATTACACTTAAACCAAGCTAATTGAGGTAGATGAGCATCTCCTACATATAAATTAGACCTTTATTCATAAATCTCCTAATTTGAGAATGATTTCAAAGAAAAGAGAAATAGGAAATGAAGCTAAAACATGTGCCTAGGGTCTCATTTCTCTGTGGGTAATTTATTTTCTTAAAAATCTAATTTATCTTGGGAGTAGAACCAAGAGGTGACAAGACAACGTGGCACGAGGCCATCGGTTGTCTATCATCACCTAGAACTTGAGGTGAGGGGATTTTGTGTTATTTATAGAGTGTTTACAACATGTTACTCATACATGTGTTTATGGTAATTGCATGTTAAATTAGTTTTTTGATTGAATTATGGAAGTTGATGATATTTTTATTTAAATATGATGTTTTTGCTTATGGTCATGATGGATTGCATATTGTAAACTTGTTCTATTTAGTGAATGTGATATTGCATAATAGTATGATGGTGTGTGTATGAGTATGACTATGACATGAAATGTGGCATGTTAGAATGCAATGGGCTAGGATAACCACTCTGGTACTACAACCATTGCCAATAGGGGTTTATGTATTGGCTATCCCACAGCACAGCGCGGAGACCTGAAGGAGTTCTCCGGACCAAGACCGTGACTGTCCTACATCTCGGATGACCCAAAGGGGTTCTCCGGACCGAGACCATAGCTGTAGGGTGGGATTATTCAATAGGATTTTGCAGGAAGCTGAATGGGTTCTCCAAACCGGTGAACCAGGGATATCCCTATTGATTTATGATTGTCCTTGTTGGTAACCAGGCCACGTGGCAGTGATGATGTGGCTCGTTTGTGTGACATGGCAGAAAGTGATTACATGGCAGCATTGAGTATCACTGATGAGATAACACAATCGCATTGTGTGTATGGAGTAGTTTAATTAATCCATGGTAGGTAGTGCAGGTTTCTGGGTCAAAATTGGTAAAATTGGTCCATTTACGCTCGAGGGAATTTTCAATAGCGAAATGACATTTTTGAAAGACCATTTCTTTATAAAAAAAAAAAATAGATTGTAATTTATCTAGTCCAGTGCATCTGATTTTGTCGCATTCCGATACCGTATGAAGAAGTTCTGATATTTATGGCAGTCGAGGATATTTTTGGTATTGAAGATGAATTTTTTGGAAGAAGTTTTCTCTATGTAACAAAATGCAAAAAATTCAATCTTTCCAACGGTTTTGATTTCATCTCGTTTCGATTCCGTATGAGGAAGATGTGTCATTAGAAAGGTTCAAGGGTATTTTGGTCATTTTGTATTACTGAATCAGAGGATCGGGTCTCTAAAAAATTGTTGAGCATCAAGTCATGATTCCATCGCATTCTGTTTCAAATCAATCAGAGTTTATATGAGAGAGTTATAAGGATTTCCGCAAGATTGATCTGAAAAATCTGATCCAGAATACTCAAATAGCTCTCGGTGAGTGGGGGGTTCTTTTAGAATTTTAGTTGATTTTTTGGAGGGTTTTCTTATAATTAATAGAAGTTATTGGCTGGTGCTTGATTTAAAGAAGTGGGTGTTAATCGAGTATGGCACATGTGTATGGAACTTTCCAAGAAGATGCTTTTTGGGGCTAATGAAATTAATCTGGATTTTAGATCTAGATCTAACTGTTGTTATTAGTTTCAGCTTTTTGTGAGTGGGAGACAAGCTCCCTTAAAATCTGGAAGAGGAGCCAATGAAAAATCGACAACAAAAAGTCACCTGACCAATTACGTCAATAAGACATCATCAGGTCAACTCTATTTTAATCAATGATTCTAATCTGACGGCTAAGATCAAGATCTGTTACATGGATCCAAGGGCCTATATTAAAGGTGCCTTTTTGATTAAATGAACAGTCCAGATTGCACTATTGCTTCACATGCTGCCAACGTACACCTAGCCATCCTCCGAAGATTCTATTTCTGGCTTTCTGGTTAGCCCAACTTAAAATGGTCATATCTCCCTCATCCCAACTCGGATTTGGGTTAACCAAATTGCAGATTTTTCAGCACTCTGAGCTCTACATATTGGAAGAGAAAATAAGGTTTTAGAGACTGTAAGGCTATGATTTTTGTGTGTGAAACTTCTCCCTCCATTGTTGACCATTGAAGAGTTTGAAGGCTTCATATGAGTTATTTTACACTCCATTAATGGTGGTTTAGAATGGTAGTTGGGTGGGATTGATGATATCTTATTTCTAAACCAAATGAAGAAGAAGAATGAAGAGATGAGCTTCTTCTTTTGTTGGTAGAACTATGAATGGATTTTGTTGCTCAATGAGAGTTTTGTTTACTCCATTGATGGGGATTTAAGGAGGTGGTTGAGGTGTGTTGATGATACATTGACTCAAAGCCAAAGAGGAGGAGAAGAAAGCAAATGAGGGTTTGATTGTGTCTGCTTTGAAGAGCAAGAAACCAAAAAGAAGAGAAGGTGTGAACACTAAACTTGTCAGTGCACGTTTTCAGTCATCCCAAGCAACCGATTGTGAGTTTCTCTAACCTTGGATTTACATTATATGCATATATATAATGATATGTATATATACTTGGGTTAGTTGTAGATGAATTGCTTACATGCTAGGTTAGTTGTGGATAAATTGTAAGCATTCTAGCTAATTGTGGATGTATATACTAGGCAATGCTTGATTGTAGGGCATTAATATAATCCCCAATTTATTATATTCTTATACTGAGTACTTAGTGGGTGTTAAGCACTGGGAGTGGGTGCTCCCATGTAGTGGGTGCTACACATTATACCGGTGCTACAAGTGCCATCTCACCTTCGACTTAAAAAAATTTGATGTGGGTACTCCCGACTGTGGGTACAGTCAGAAGTAGTGTATTGAGTATGTATGAAGCCTTTATGGGCACTACTCCAGGGACATAGGTAAATTGTTGAACTTAGTAAAAATCTTATGTTATGGGTGTGCTTATTGTTTGCATTATATATATTGAACTGCGTAGAATGCCGAATGGGTGTGCACACTTG
>NW_024869476.1:6662-6879 GCF_013358625.1 Macadamia integrifolia | reverse complement strand
CTCATTTCACCAAAAAGTTGAAAAGGGAAACAGAAAAATATAAGGACAAGTTACCTTTCAATTGCTTCAACTATTGAATGGTTGAACATTTTGCAGCCAAGTGTCCTAAGCAAAAAAAAAAAAAAAAAATAGAAAGTGATGAAGCTAAAAGTGAAAAAAAAAATCATTTTAAGAGAAAGAAGAAGTTCTTCTCCAATAGATATAAGAAAGGTAAGGA
>NW_024869476.1:0-1904 GCF_013358625.1 Macadamia integrifolia | reverse complement strand
CAATAAATGATACAAAATATAACCATTATTTAAAATGTGAACATGTCTTTACTTTTTAGTTTTTATTCTTTAATTTGGGGGGTAAAATAGGTATTCTACAATCATTAAAGGGTCGGGCCAAGTCGGTGCACAATAGGCCGGTCTCGGTCGGGCGTTATTCGGTCGGTCTCGGTCGGGCGCCCGACGGTTCAAGTAGCAAAACCGAGACCGACCATTTATAAACGGGCCGGGCTCAAGCCCGACACGTTTAATAAACGGTCCGGGCCGGGCCGGTCTTTAAATGGTCGGTCCCGGTCGGTTTACCCGGTTCGGGCCACAAATTGACACCCCTACTTTCTACACACTCCCTCTCTTTACTCACGGTTTGTCAATCTTTTTTTTTTCATTTTTATTTTAATTATAATTTAACATTCGCTTTTTATTTTAATCCTACAAAATAGCTTCAGGTATTGATGTCAGCCAATGCTAATTTGGAATCATTAAAAACTAACCGTACCTTATCTCTTTCCTTTATTTTAAGTTCATCTCTTACTCTCTCTCTCTTCGTTAACATTTTTATTTTAAAACATACTTTGCCAATCATTTAAAAAAAAAAAAAATATCCACTTCTCTTTTTTTTCTAGCACTTTATTTCCTTTTTTTAATCCCATTTCAGGACAATGGTTTTAAGTATCCATATCGGTTGACACTAATTTGAAATCGATCCCAATTTTTGTTTTAATAATATTTTTGGCACAATGGTTTTAGGTATTGGTCTATGCCGATTCATTGCCTATCTGGATCCTTGTTGATTTATCAATAAAAAGATTAAGAAAAAGAACCAGTCTCTATCAATACCAATACAAAGCAATCAAATAAAAAGATGAAAAAAAAAAAGTTTTACTCATCCATAAAGGATGGTTCACCCATGATTCTAGGGTTCACAAATCTCTATAAGGTTTTAATGAAAGTCCAAAATACTCTTCTGATATTCTCTTCATACATATGAAGCCTATGATGAATGGATCATCGTGGTTAAAAGAAAACAAGATTCATCCACCTATAAAGTTACCAAAAGGATATTTTGGACTTATACTAAAACTTTATAGGGTATGTGACACGTAAGAAGGTAGTTGAGCCATCCTTTTATGGATGGAGGAAAATTTTATGCTAGCATAGTGGCAATTTTTGAGATATGGTGCATTGATGATATTTCAAATTTCACAATACGTTGATACAGATCAATATTGATCGATATATGATTCTGATCTTGAAATTATCGATATTGATACATTGTTCGGTATTAAATTGGATCAGATCAGTATCATATTAGATCAATATTGATGTTGTATTGAATTGACATCGGATAATTGAGAGAGAGAGAGAGAGAGAGAGTTTGTTTTGTATAAGTATTGTTGGAATCAGTTATTAAAATAATAATTTAAATAAAATAGAAAATAGCTTTTTCATATATAAATCTAGGGAGACGGTGGATGGCATTTAAGTCGAAAAGAGAGATAGGGGCATTTAAGTCGGAAGAGAGAGAGGGGGGTCTAGTAACATCATTGTAGATAATCTCGATAGTAGTTTTTAGTGGACTACATGCGTCAGTGGAGGAAACGTACATGAACCCAAGGCCAGGTTCTTGTACGAGGATCTGGTCTATACCCTAGTTAGCAATTCGGCCGAATAATTCGTGAATTATTCAGCCGAACCGAATTTTTCTGAATTAAATCAAAATTTCTGACCGAATTCGAATTAAAAATAAAATTCGGTAAAAAACGCGAATTTTACTAATTTGAATTTAAAACGCGAATAATTCTGGCCGAACCGAATTAAACCTAATTATTCGGTCCACTTAAACAATATTTAAAAACAAAAAAACAAAAAAACAAAAAAACAAAAAAAAAACAAAAAAACAAAAA
>NW_024869475.1:0-16866 GCF_013358625.1 Macadamia integrifolia | reverse complement strand
GTGACAGCTCATGGTAGAGATGACCCGAATATGAACACCGGGATTGTGATCCAGAAATGCAGGATTGGTGCCACTTCGGATCTGGAGGTAGTGAAGAGCCAGTTTCATACTTACCTGGGAAGGCCATGGAAGGAATACTCGAGGACCATTGTGATGCAATCATCTATAAGTGATGTTATCAATCCGGTCGGGTGGCATGAGTGGATGGGTAATTTTGCACTGGATACTTTATTTTATGCAGAGTATCAGAACACTGGGGCTGGTGCAGGAACAGCAAATAGAGTGAAGTGGAAGGGACACAAGGTACTCACTAGTGCCACTCAGGTTCAGGCCTTCACTGTTTCAAGCTTCATTGCTGGTCATTCTTGGTTGGGATCCACTGGGTTTCCTTTCTCTCTTGGTTTATGAATGAATAATTGAGTTGGTGATCCATCTCTACATAAAAAATTGATCCCAGTATTAGGATAAAAAAGGGATTTTGTTAAGGAAACTCTTATATCTATTATGCTGTACTAATCATGCTCTTGCCTTTGAAATAGAGTAATGAACCTGGCCTTCTCTGCACTTCTTGGGTCTTTGATCAATATAATGCAACTTTGTTGGTTTGTCCGTTGGATGCCGTTTTAAAGTCCCAATTGGCTCCTGTTTTTTCATTTTTCCTTCTTCATTTGATGCAAAATAAATAAATAAATATCAAGATCGGTTTCACCCAATATCAATATACTATGGCTGATACAACCGATCCGATACAAATACAAATCATGGTCCCAGGGGAAAATTAAAAAAACCAGCATATTGTAAGTAAACAGAAACCAGGCAATAGGTATAAGACTTTGACAAAAATAATTAAATTAATTAAAATATAATTACAAGTAAAAGATGACTTACTTTTTCAAGCAATCCTTTGAAATAGTAACAGAAATCGTCTGTCTTAAGTAGAGTTGAGTCATATACAGATACTCTCCTTAAGGTATTTGAACGCCCCGCATATATGTATGCAACCGGGTTGACCTTACGTTCTCACCTCCAAGATAAAACAACTCTCTAATTGTTTAATGTGCACTCCAATAAGCAATTCTCATAGGTATGTCCGAAGATAATACTCAGAAATTCAAATGAAAAAACAATAACAGAAAGCAGAAGGACTCGCAGAGAAAGAGAAGCAAACACTCTCACAGTATACCAGTACCCGAATACAGACAGAGTACTTGTATATATTGAATGTAGGCCTTTGTATACGAATGGGTACCCATACGTATACAGGTGTCTCTGTATGGGAAGGGTACATTCACTTATAGGGAAGGGTATATGTCTCATACGTACAAATACATACGTATGTACATTTATTGGGTACATACACCAATAATATATCACTTAGGAAAAAGTGTGGAATAAAAAATTACATGTAGTAAAAAGTAAGTTCTTTGAACCACCCACACCCACACCCGACCAAGGCCATGACCACAACCATGACCACGGCCCGAGCGATTCAAAAGCACCTCAAGAACCCCCCACACACATATGACAAGGGAAAATGTTTCTCCAAAGGACTTGTATCCTTAACAAACATTCCTACATATATATCCAAGTTTTCTTTCATCCTTTAGCAATGTGGGACTAAACTTTGATGAGTTGTGTTTAATTCATTCATAACTCCACAAGTGCTAAAGATAAAATAGTAAAAGTAGAAAATACACTTTTGAGGGGGAAAACTGAATTTCAAAAAGACTACTTTGGACTTCATAAAGACCATTTCAAAAAAACTAATTTGACCATAGTTTGAAACTTAAATTTCAACATATCGATGTTGGTATAAACTTGCACATAGTTTCTTGCTCAAATTCACTTCCTACATTTGAAACCAATAGTGAGGAGTAGAACCGTATACTATAGTGAGGTGAGAGAAGTGGCTCATATGTTTTTTCTTTTTCTATCAAAAGAAACTAAAGATATATTACATAAAGAAACTGAGTTTACAAAAGGGACTTTAACTGTGCCAGTCAAGTCAGCTAATAAAAGATGATTTACAAAAGAGGGAGGACTATCGTCCCAAATAATTGACATGCGATTGGTGATTTCATGAGAAGCAAAATTATCAATGATCGAGTTACATTCCCAATATGAATGTTGGAAGACAAAAAATAGAAAACTTGATGCTAAAGTTCGATAATCATCCAAAATAGCATAGATCTTACAAAAGGAACCCCCATATTTAATGAAAAGGGATGAGAGAGAATGTGAAAAAGAAGCCCCTCCTTACCCTTTATTTTTAACCATCAATATTTTTATATTTTAAAAAAAAAACTTTAATTGGGACACTAGGTTTTCAAAGCTTTATTTTTTCATTTGACATGCTAGTAGGGATCTTGGTTTATATATACTTATAAAATTGTTACTAAAAAAATATATACTTATAAATTTCCAACCCTATCTAATCTGTCATGTAACACATATTTGTGCTTAGACTAGCTAGAGGTACCTTTTTTTGGGGGGAGGTTGAAACAGGAGGTACTTTTTAATTTTCCTTTTTTTTGGGTTGAAACAAGAGGTACCTTGTAATATATAGTACTACAATAAGGTTTGTTTAATATTTCGCTATTTTATGACTATTGAGTCTCAATTTAACATTTCAGACAACACCTCATATTATACTTTCTACATGTACAACATCATTCACTCAGTCACCCCCATCCTTATCACAGAAGTCATTACTTTCTTTCTCTTTAATGAAGGATATATTTTTAGATCTTAGGCCCATCACTTACGTGGCAATTCTTTATATTTTGATTGGGGGTGTTTTCTTACAACATTAGAAGGTGTATCATATATATATATATATATATCACATGCGTGCGTCCATGGTTTTTCCCCTTTTGAGAGGTAAAAATATTATTTTCAATTATTAGGCTGCCCAATTAATCATCTGATGATTGGGCAGACATGAGGATGTTGGATGCATGTCCATGTATTGGGATATGTGTCCGAATCCTCCCAGGCCCAGCTATTGAATGAAGTTAAGAACTAATTGAGAGACACACTAATTGGAGAGGAGCCAAATCCATGGTGATCTTACCATAGCTCTATATCCATATATAGGATTTTCCACTAATTTCAATGTTCCCTGTTACTGAAAGGGTATTGGTTTTTCCAACAATTTTTCAAAGTAATTGTAAGGACTAAGGACATAGCTCTACATCCATATATTGGTTTTTCATTTCTTTTAATGGTCCCTATTACTAAATCATGATCCAGCTAACATATCAATTGAATTTGGTTTTTTTTTTTTTTTTTTCTAGGCAACTATAGTCGGCACACCCCATCCTAAAGAGCTATTGCTTGACATTTTACTCAACTCCTTTTGATTTTTTTAATTTACTTTCACATATTAAAGGCCAAAGCAAATTGCTACTTATTGACCTAGCTTACTAAACATACCTCACTATCCAGCATCGGCTTTAAAGGCTTCAAGTGGGAGAAGTGATAGGATCAAACACACCTCACTATACCTCATATTACACTATCATTTTTCAATTATAAAATTAATTATTTACTAAATAAAATAACCTAAATATCCATAAGAATTTGATATGTTAACATCCAAATACGTAGCTGTGGCTTGTAATTTAAGAATTAGCTTACTTAGTTTTTGTATTGCGAGACAAGCAATATTTATAGGCTTCAGATTAAAAAAATAAAATAAAATAAAATTGGAATTAATTAAACTCAAGTGCAATGATACTGATAGCTAGGTATTATTTTCTAAGGAAATTCATGTCATAGTCAAAACTCAAAAAATTATTTTGGAAAAATTCGAAATTTTTTATTCATTTGTTTGTTTTAGTAGAACATATTACAACCTAAGAAAATTTGCTAATGGTACCCACCTCATTATCCTTCATTAGCTAAAAAGAATTCAAGGAGTGAAGTTAGGGATTTTGAGTATTCATCATCCATTTATTTAAATAAGCAAAAATATAAATTAATCATAATAGTTAGATATTGATCAATATAATAATAGCCAAAAAAAACTGGAATGTATTGCTCGCTATGGAATTTATGGATTACACCATTTTTTTTTTCTTTTTTCGGGTTAGAGACTAATACCAAGTTATATCATGTCCAAGGGTTAAAATAAAAAAAAATAAATAAATAAAAAAATAAAAAATAAGAAGAAGAAGAAGTTGGTGGAGAGGATTTTTGATTTTTTTTTTCTATCATTCATTGATTTACATCATATTGAATAATACAATCAAGTTTAATCATACATCTTTCAATATATTGACATGCACTCTCTCAATAATCCAAGGACTGACATGCACCTCTTAAATCTTATGGATTTTTCAATGAATTATTTTGTCATTTGGTGAACTCTACTGTGGTGGAGCTTGATATATAAGAAAGAGACATTGGGATCCATCAGTCCACAATTTTTTTGATAGATAGATTCCATATAGACACAACATCTAAAAAAATTGCTCCCTTAAGTATACATATGTTGCCAACCATAAATGATAACATCATTTGTTTCAAATATCAAAAAACATTTCTTTAGTGCTAATTAAACCCAATTAGAATGACGCACTTATAAACATTGATTCCAAAAAATAATTTGGACTTAACAATAATTTGTATTGATACCCATTCCGCTTCCTTAGAAGCTACATGTAGGATATTCAATAAATCTGAATCGGTCATGATCAGTCTTGAATTTTTGCGTCTTGATCCATCTGATTATAAAGGTTTTCTTACCGGATCGTTAGGTTCTCAGATTTGAAAGGACCAATTCTAAAGTTTTTGAGATTCAATTCGAAGACACTGAACAATTCGATCTCTGATTCTGATTTTCACCACCCTTATAAAAGGGATTCTCGTGATTCCTTAAGAATTAAGATGGAATCATTATCCAATCTAATTAGGTCCAAACACAATTCATAGCAAATGGCTACAAGAAAGTGAAACAAATGGGAAAAGGCTTTCTATGTAAGTAGCTTGTTAAATTACATTTTCTTTGTGGCGTTGTAGTTGAAGACAAACATTATTATAATTAATAACCCTTAGCCTCATAATTTTCTTTGAAATGTTATGTTTCCATGCTAATGATTTGATGTTGATATGTGGTGACTTCATAATTTGAGAGAGAGAGAGAGAGAGAGAGAGAGAGAGAGAGAGAGAATGTAAATTTAATATGTATTTGAATTATGATGATAGAAAAACGTAGTCTGTATCTGAAACACTTGAAGTTTACAAAATAATGGTCAATTGGATTAGTGCTTTTATATATATATATATATATAAAAGATTTGCGAATTTGTAAATAATTGATAGTCACAATCATATCTATTTTTTATGGTTTTTTCTTTTAAACTATCTATTTTTACTTAGTGTCGAGATAATGTACAATAATGATTAGTGTGTTGCTACATATAAATGATGTATACTGATAAACAAGTCACAAGGGTATTTAGGCTATGTTTGGTAGCCTAAAAAAGAAAAGAAAAGAAAAAATAATCTAAAAAAGAAAAAAAAATGAAATGGTGAGAAAATAAAAAGAGTATGTATGTTTAGTTACCAAGAGAAGAAAAGAAAAAAATTTTAAAAATTTTGAATTTTAAGAGAGAGATAGACACATAGGAAATCATTGTTTAATCATCCATTTTTTTGTCTTATTATATTTTCATATTTTCTCACGTTTTCTTGTATTTTTTGCAACATTTTTTTTAGGGAACAAAAGAAAACTTCACAGTTCCCAAGAAGAATTTTGAATTTCAAAAACTGAATTTTCTTTTGGGTGAAGACCTATTAAGTGCAAAGAGAAATTTTTCACCCAAGAAAAAGTGTACTTTTTTCTTTTCTTTTCTTTTCTTCTCTTCACTACCAAGCACAGCCTTATTGAAGGGATTGACTTCCTTTTAGACTGTGTAGCATACACTAGCACTTCCTTATATTTATCTTTCTCCTCCCTCCAATGTAGGAGCATTCTTTCTCCTTCATTGAATTGTATCACGTTCTCTCTATCGACCAAGGGAAAGGGGGAAACAATGTTGGTGTATGATGTCTTGTATTCCGTCGCAGTTTTATCCAGAGAGTACTGGTGCAGCACCTAGACAGCCAGGACGGTGGTCCCGCTAGCCGGTTAGCGGGCCGTGGGGGTTGAAAGGGGGGTAGGAGGCCCCCCTGCATAGCAGAGGGTGTAGGGGGGCGCAGCCCCCCGCTCGAATTTTTTATTTGAGGGCAATTGTAGTTTAATCCGGATTAGGTTGGCAATTGTAATTTGATCCGGATTAGGGTTTTTTCCGCTATATATTTGTAGCGAGGGTTTCTTTCTCAGTAATGCAAGCAATACGGAGAGGTGTGAGGAAGAGCGTTGTAACCCTATTCTCCATTGATAGTGAAGCAGGATCTCATCTCACCGGGGACGTAGGCAACCTTGCCGAACCTCGTAAAATCTGTGTGCATTGTTTGTTTTGTTTTTCCATTATCTTCTGCATCGTTTTAGGGTTGCGTTTCTACAATTCATAGAGCTACAACCAATCATCGTGAATGCCTGAATTCTAATCTGTGTACGCCTGGCACCGAACCATTTTTTAACGGATCGATTCAGTTTCTGGATCTAACTGGTCGGTTCCACTTGGGTCTACCTGGTGGAGGGCCGCTTTAGACACCCATAATCGGCAACGTGTCATACGATAGCTCGGTCGGCAAGGAATCATACCACAATAAAGCAAAGTTCTAGAGCTCCATTTGTTCTCCAGAGTCCACACCTTAGTACCATCGGCCCAAGATCCCGTGGTTATCATTTTTCTTGGACCATGAGATTTCAAGGTCCATGTTGGTTGTGGGCTCTTATATGGGCCCCAGGCCTGCTCGTTAGGATGGGCCAGAGTACCTTGTTGCCCCAATAAAGAAAGGTATCCTGCATTTCTGGGAAACCTGTCACAACGGGCACGAACAGGATCAGTCCCAGTGAGTGATATCGCTGTTTAATAATACACTTCCGTATCTCGTGGGACCCACTTTGATTTATCACCTCGTGAAATCTGTAGTATTAACTGTGGAAGCGGTTATGACTTTCCGTGTATGGGTTGGGCAATCACTTAAATGGATTCGGTTTAACACCATTTTATAGGGTCAATTTTGAACCGAATTCAAATCGGGACCTTCTATTTAGTTATAGGCTCCTAATTGGACCAGAATTATGAATCGTTTTCTTAGCGAAGGTTGAACCCGTCTTGCACTAAACCGTTTGATTGAAATTGATAAACAGATCGAACCAAAAATATCAATTAACTGAAACGAATTATATTAATCGACCTGGAAGCTTAAACCAACCAAATTCTGGTCAGATCAGATTGTCGGTACCAGCCGAATCCTGTTCCCCTCACTGAATCAGAATCGAAATTCATGGAATCCACTCAAGACATAGAAGTGAATCCATATTCTATGGAACCCTACAAATTCAAATACTTATTAGGCCTTGAATACCATTGAAGATTTTCAATTGTGCACAATGGAAATCAAGATACAAGAAGGGAAATCATGGCATCAGCAGATTCTGTACTATCATTATTCACACTTGGTATTATTTTCTCAGGTGATACAAACTGAACAAACTCTCTCAGTTCTGTGAAACTGCAGTGCTCACTGTAAGGGACTTCATACCTGACAATGCAAAACCACTGATTAGTAATGGTTGGCCATGCATAAAGAAAAGGGCAAGTCAGTTAACATATCAATTTTGATTTATGAATAAGAGAGGAAAACTCAATTGTTTCAAATATATGAACAAATATTGACAGAAATGTATAAACTTGTTTGATCACCTCCACATACCACAAAAAGGTACACCATCTGTCAAATATATTTACATGACATTCCATCTTTTAGTTGGTAGAAGACTTCCACTAGGCTCTACTGCCTCTCACGCCTCATAACTTATTCTATTTGCTATTTATTCTAACAGCTCCACAAGCTTGTAGGCTGTACAGCAGGAAGGCCTGAATGAAATGCTTTCAGGGCAGGTCGATCCATAACTTCCTTACCAAGGTTAGCACAGTTGTTGATATCAACTCAAGTGTTAATTACATAACCTTGACTGTCAACTACGGAACAGAAATTTACTTCCCTCCTGCCCCAAACAATAATCTAACCCAATCAACCACAGTTCTACTTTCATTTTATGGTCTTCCCATAAAAACAACCCCAACTCTACTGGCCAAGACATCTTTTCTATTTTCCTTTTTTTCCCCAGGACTATCTCAACTTCAACCCCAGATCCTTTCTCCATTGTAAACTCTCAAAAAAAAAAAATAAGGTATCATATATATATATATATACCCTAGATTGCTTTCGGCCCACCCAACAGAACTACTTCCTAAACCCAAATAGGTTTGCCCTTAGGTTCTACTCCACCTGTATTCTTCTTTTGATACCCCCTTTTTAACAATTAAATTTCAATCAGGTTGTATCTTAATATCCATATACTACAAATATAGAAGTCGTACTCCACTTTCTAACTCTCTATTCTACGCATTTTCTTGAGTAAAATACCCGTGTTTTGTATATTTTATGGCAAAATCCCTACAAATATAGACTCCAACCACCCCCCCCCCCCCAGCATCTCTCTTTTCCATAATGTCACCGAAAGGCATTTGCTATACCAGAGGTCTCCATGGTGACCTTTTAAGTCGTGACTTGTGAATTCTTGAGTTCTACATCCCTAGCTTATTTATTGTACAACTGTTTTTATTGCGAAGTTACTTCATTTTTCACTTAATCAAAGGTGAAAAGAGGTCGGGGGATTGTGTGCAATGTAGTTGAATCTTGGGAAGACCACCAGAATTTATATGATAAAGATGGAAAAGTAGAGTAAGGCACCAAGTATGTTGAATCAGTACCCAATTTTAGTGAGAACTCCATAAGCCCATACAGTATGCAGGGGTTGGGGATGACTCTCAAAACACATTGACCAAGAACAAGAAGCTGAGCAGGGCTAGTTAAAAGGCCCTCACAATAAAGAAAAAATCAGGCAAGACAACAACAGTTTCATTATTCCGTGCACTACTTTGGATTTACCTTCTGCCACCCCCTTACCTTCATGGCAATAGGGCAATGTAATTTAAAAAATCAAGGTGTGGCGGAAGATCTTTCCCATGACGGCAAAATTCCTCATGAAGATTTACTTAGTGCCAGAGGTAGCCAACTCTTTTCTTTGGATTTCATGATTATGACATAAATGACAGATAGTTGATTTGACCAAAGGAGCCCCTCATATTGCAGAGATTATAATGATTATAAAATAGAAATTATTATTTTTATATAATATTGGGATCCCTATAATATTTTCATAAATGTTATTCTCGTTTTTAATTAAAAATATTATTATTAGCACAAAAACAAACATGCATTAGCATGTGTATGGGTACTAGTGGGTATGTACGAGGCCAAAACAAGATCATTTTCCCATTTTCAGCATCAATAGAGGCAACAGAAGAAACTATAAATATACCTGATTATTGTACCCTGCTGCCACCTTCTCCCTGGAGTCTTCTTCTTTCCTTTACCAAATGTCCAACCAGTAGGAGAGAAAGCAATCATAAGATTGTACCGACCCTAAACCAACATGCATATACCATGTACATTAAAGTTAATAAAGGTAGAGCAACGATGAGAAACATTGGAAGCCACTAAAATAAAAGGAATGGAACAAAATATGTAACTTTATTGCATGAATAATCTGTATCATTGCTAAATTAGCAACATTTCTTTCTTAAGATAAATTAAAAAATCAACTTGCACTTATCCCAACTATATGGGGTCCGCTATATCTTAAAAATAAATTAATACAAAGCAAATGTTGGATCCTTTGAGAGGCATATATATATATATGGGTTGTTTAGGGAGGGGAGGGGGATAAGATGTTGGAATAATTGATTATCGTAATAATGGGTTTTAGGGGTGTTATCCAAAGAGACCCTTAAGCGCTCTAAGGTTTTGCTTTTATTATAAATAGAGGGGCTTGTGTCAGTTTTAGGCACAAGTTACATTCTCCCTGATTCTACATGGTGTCAGAGCAGGTTAGAGAGAAAATCATCTCTTTCTTCCTCTCTAAAACCCTATCCCTACCCATCATCGCCGCCCAGTCCCTTACGTCGTCGCCCCATCACCACTGAACACCGCCGCCCTTGACATCTAGCACCGTCGCTGACCACCGCTGTCCCACTCACCACCTAGAGCCACCGAGACCAAAGGTTTCCCTCACCGCTGACCTCTTTCTCTCCTCAAGGCTCTCTCTTCCCGGTTCTCTTCGATCTTCTATTGTGCCGTTTTTAGGGTCTTTCCCTTGGTGGTAAGGTACTTCCACAGGGGCTTCTCTTCATCTGGAACCCTATATTTTCCCTAGAGTTACTTTATTGTGTGATTGCAATTGGGATCAACACTCATGGCGTCTGCCGACTCTGAGACATCAGCTCTCCAGGAGGGAGGGAGGGAGTCATCCCCCTAAAATAGTGACTACTCTTCTCTCCCTACTAGCTCCATCAAGTTGGATGAGAGCTACTATTTGATTTGGTTTCGCTCTTACTACCTGTCCATTGATGGTCATGGTTATGCCAGACTTCTCACAAGTACTTCAATACGCCCCAGTACTGTTAGTTCCCCTTAGGATAAATGGGATGCTGCCAGTTGTATGGTAATCGCCTACCTTATCAACTCTATGTCCCCTTCTATTGGTAGGGCATATTTGTTGCCTATTTCTGTTGCCAAGATCTGGAAAGCCGTGAAGGGAACGCATTCTCATGTGGGCAACACTCAAGAGTGCCCAGTGAATTATCCAAAAAAAAAGACTGCCCAGTGCTTTGAATTGATAAAGAAACTTCATAGGCCTACTCAAAAGTAGCTCACTGTCTCCTAATATTATTCCGAACTGTAAGGAATGTGGAATGAAATTTATTATTAGATGATGAAATGGCTATGCTTCATTAGATGATGACTCAGATGGGATCCTCCTCTACTGCTACTACGTCCTCTCTGCCAACCGCCTCTGCCTCCCACCCTGCTCAGTCAGGTACTGTCTTATGGTCATAGTGCTTTAGTTCCCTTTAGAGACTTGGATTATCGATTATGGGGCCCCCGATCACATGATTGGGTCACACGCCTGATGCCTCCTTTTCTACATATTGTCCATCCTCAGGTAAAACAAAGGTTCAAGTTCCTGACGGGTCCCTCTCTACTATTGCAGGGATGGGTACCATTCAGTGCTCTTCCTCCCTATCCCTTTCTTCTGTCTTGCATGTTCCTCATCTGCTAATCGGTTATCAATTCGTAATATTACTAAGAATCGCAACTGTAAAGTCACGTTTTTTTCCAACTAACCATGTGTTTCAGGACTTGGTGACAAGGGCAACAATTGGCAATGGTAGAATGAGTAGTGGTCTCTATTACCTAGATAGTGGATCAACACAAGCTCATTATACAACTTCAGAGATAGCCCTAAGCTTCACAATTGCCATTGCCGCTTAGGACATGCTCCCTAGGGGACTTTATCTAGATTATTTCCTGCTTTTGTTAAACAATGTACTCAGCATCAGTTTTTTTATGATGCTTGCATTTTTTTTCAAAACAAAAAAGGTATGTTTATAGTATTTATGATCATAGAAGTACTGTTCATTTTTCTGTGATTCACTCTGATGTTTGGGGCCCTGCTCATTGTGCTTTTGTTTTTTTCTATAATAGTTTGTTAAATTTATTGATTGCCATACTCGTCTTTCTCGGGTTTACTTATTGCATCATAAGAATGAGGTGTTTAACTGCTTTAAGGCTTTTCATTGTTTGGTTCGAAATCAATATGATGCTAAGGTTAAAATCGTGTATAACAATGGTAAAGAATACACGGAGTGTTCTTTCCAATGCTACCTAGTAGAATATGGGATTGTTCATCAGACCAACTGTGTAGTTACACAAGAACAAAAAATGGAGTTGCAAAACGTAAGAACAAACATTTGTTGGAGGTTGCTTGTTCCTTTATGTTTAAGATGCATGTTCCTACTCCCTATTCGAGTAAGGTTGCCCTTATTGATGCTTATCTTATCAATTGGATGCCGTCTCGTATGCTGGAATTTTGGTGTCCTGTTAAGATGCTTGTGGTGATCGCAGCTATGAGGGAAGTTTTTGGCTCTGTTTGCTTTGTTCAGAATCATCATGCGCAGACCAAGCTTGACCCTAGGGATCTTAGGTGTATCTTCATAGGTTATTTTCCCACACAAAAGTGCTATAAGTGTTATTACCCCCTTTCAAACGTTTGTTTGTTTCCATAGATGTGATCTTCTTGAGACGGAGCCTTATTACTCATCTCTTTAGGGAGTCTTCTAGATGTGAAGAGGTTCCCTTGATTCCTTCATTTGATGTTGCTTCAACACCTATGGATACTGATGTAACAGGGGTTACAAAAGAACCTATGGATACCGGTGTGATTAGAGTTGCAGAAGAACCCATGGATACTGGTGTGATAGGGTTGCAAAAGAACTTATTCAGGGGGAGCCAAATTTAACAGCAGAAGCTATAGGGTCCCGAATTACAGGTGTTTTCTTCAAAGAAAAGGAGAACTGACACCACCACTCACACTACCACTACTTCACAGATGCCACTCTGATCCTGAGTCTACTCTTCCAGGTATCCATTTTCCTTTTGTTTTTTATCAGTCCCTTGATGTCCCTATTGCTCGTAGAAAAGGAAGTAGGGCTTGCACTCAGCATCCTATTTCTAATGTTGTATCATAAATCGCTCTATCTCCTTCCTATCGTGCTTTTGTGTCTTCTTTGTCTTTTGTTTCTATTCCTTAGACCTGGCAGGAGGCAATTGTAGAACCTAGGTGGAAAGATTCAATAAATGAGGAGATGAGGGTGCTTCATAAAAATGGTACATGGGACTTGGTCGATCTTCCTCTTCAAAAGCGTCCAGTGGGTTGTAAGTGGGTGTTCACAGTCAAGAAAAATGCAGATGAGATTATAGATAGATACAAAGCAAGGCTAGTTGCTAGAGGGTTCACTCAAACGTATGGGGTTGTTACCAGGAGACCTTTGCCCCTGTTGCAAAGATGAACACAGTAAGGGTGATTATCTCTTGTTCAGCAAACCGTGGCTAGGAGCTACAACAATTGGATAACAAGAATGCCTTCATGGTGAGCCGACTAAGGAGGTATATATGGATGTCCCACCAGGTTATTCCAACTCAGAAACTCAAGGGAAGTTCTGCAGACATAAAAAAAAAAGGCACTATATAGGTTGAAGCAATCTCCAAGGGCCTAGTTTGGTCATCTTCACAAAGTTATGGTTGCAGCTGGCTTTACTCAAAGTAATGTTGACCATACCCTGTTCATTAAAAGGGTAGGTGATCAGGTTTCTATTCGGATTGTTTATGTGGACAACATCGTTATTATTGGGGATGATACTATTGAGATCTCTAAGCTTAAAACCTATTTTGGTAACGGGTTAGAGATTAAAGACCTTGGAAGACTACAATACTTCCTTGGGATTGAGATGTCTACCAAGAGTGTTGTCCTATCTCAGAGGAAATACACCTTGGATTTTCTTTCAAAGATTGGCATGTTAGGGCGTAAGCCTTCAAATACACCTATTGAGGAAAATTCCCATCTCAAGAACAAGGAAGGTGAACCAGTTGATAAGGGTCGATATCAGAGATCAATTGGGAGTTGATCTATCTGTCTCACACTCGACCAAACATAATTCATGCAATGAGCCTTGCGAGTCAATATAGGCATGATCCTCATTCCTCACATATGGAAGTTGTGTTTCATATTCTTCGGTATTTAAAGACTGCTCCAGGGAATGGTATCATATTCTACCTTCAGAACACATGAGGGTTGATACATATATTGATGCCAATTGTGTAGGTTCTTTAGATGATCGTCGATATACTTCAGGCTATTGTGCATTTGTTTGTGGCAACTTGGTTACATGGCGTAGTAAGAAGCAGGCAGTTGTTTCCAAGTCTACTGCTAAGGCTGAGTTTCGTGCAATAGCTCATGGTGTTTGTGAGCTATTATAGCTTAAAGATCTCCTTTAGAACTTTGGTGTAGCTGTTTGGATGCCTATGATGTTATATTATGACAATAAGTCAGCTAGCAGTATTGCCCATAATCTAGTTCAGCATGATCGTACTAAGCATGTCGGGATTGACAGGCATTTCATCAACGAGAAGTTGGAGCAAGGGCTTATAACTGTTCCTTTTGCGCGTAGTGAAGATCAATTAGCTAATATACTCACAAAGGGTCTTAGTAGTAAAGTTCTTTATTTTATTTTGTGCAAGTTGGGCATGTATGATAGCCATGCACCAACTTGAGGGGAGTGTTGGAATAATTGATTATTGCAATAATGGGTTTTAGGGGTGTTATCCAAACAGACCCTTAAGCCCTTTAGGGTTTTACTTTTATTATAAATAAAGGAGCTTGTGTCAATTTTAGGCACAAGTCACATTTTCCCTAATTCTACAGATGTCATTATAGTCCTTACAATGGTTGTAGGTTAGGTTTTCATTTGTTTACATGGCACCATACAAAATCTCAAATCTTTTCTTCGACTACATCATACATAATAAAATCTATTGTTTAACGTTCCCTTTAAAAGTAGGAAATTGCACGCCTACCGAGTATTGAGAGGATAGATGCTTCATCCTCTTGAAGCTCGCAATTGTCCACATAGGCACGACATGAATGTGACTCTCTTGTTCATTTTTAGTAAACCACTGCATGTCCGCCTCCGGAAGCCCCAAGCATTCTAAAAGACGTAAGTTTGCTGCTCCAACATAGACCTTTTTATGCAAAACTCGTGCAACCTCCAAGAACAGCCGTTCCTTTCCTGTATTAGAACACATATCACAAAAATGAGAGAGAGAGAGAGAGAGAGAGAGAGAGAGAGAGAGAGAGAGAGTAGTTGGAGTTTTGGAGGCGCTTACCAATCGTATAACTACCAATCAGAAAGAGAGTTTTGGGGTTGAAAGCTTCAGCCTGGATGGCCTCGATGACAAACTGTATCACTGCCTCTTGCTTTGGAAAGTCATACTGCTTAGAAACATGAGGTAGATGAGAATGTCAAAAAGAATCATAGTTGTTATGCAACTAAGGCAATGGCACAGTGCCATATTCCAGATATGTTTTCTCCATCATTTGCTTTTGAGGACCTTGATAACATAAAGTGACGGGTCACCTTTGGGCATTAAGGCCCGGCTAGAGAATTTCCCAAAATAACATGATACTTGGTCCACGTAAAATGGAGACTGAAAATCAATCAGGAATAAAGTAAATGTCGAATTATCAGTAGACAAAAGTCTTCCATTGCATGGAAAGAGGGCACCATGTATCCTTCAGATGTCAAATCTGAGGTCCTTATTCAATCACATGGCTACCTTATATTGTATATTTCCCCTAGTATTCTTAATGGCCCAGAATTTTTCAAAGAATTGGGGGTTTTCACCATTTTCTTTGTGCTCTCTTTTGTCAATAGACAGTCACATCATCTCACAATCAATATACAACTAGGGAAGGGTGGGGTACTATCAATAAAATTTCCGGCCAACCTGATCTGCCACGTGGTAGATACAGCCAGCAACCAATAACTGCTCACCCATATTTCGATATCATGTTTATCATTGATCGATGTTAACAGTGATCCGTTTTGTCAGGGACTCAGGGTCAACGCAATGACACGTCAAGTCCCTAAATCTCTCACAATGAAATGTGCTTGTGTCTAGCATAAAGGAATTTTTTTAATCAGGAAAGAATACGCCTTCAAAGAGTTTCTACTGGATGAGAGTCTTGCACTTCACGCACCTGGGGGTTACAGTAAGTGGTATCAAGGATAAGGGTGTGGATGGGACAACTCTGCAAAACACATATGCTTTTCATGTCCTCGTTGAATCGGAAATCCCCCGTATGTAGAACTGCCTGATAGCGTAAAATAAAACAAAATTAGTACCTTCCACAAACTTTACAAGAACAATAGAAGAATAGAAATAAAAGCTTATCTTACGAAGTGGGAACACACCTTACCATTGGGTGGCTCAAAGAGAATAATTATGGAACCAGGACAGTGGTTTGCATCAAAGCAAGTTACATCAACATTAGCAATGGTGATCTTCTGGTTGAGTGGCAAGACCTGTAATCTATCCCATGGAATCCCTATTTTAAAATTCACAAGCCGTGCTGTAATTGAGGAGCAGTATATCTTCCCATGACAGAAACTTCTTGTAAGGCCCTGATAGTCTGCAAGAGCCAAAAAAATTTATAAGTGAACCACCTTTTGGAATAAAATAGGTTCATTACCCAGTGCTGGTATTGCTTTAGGGGGGTCCCTAAAAAGGGTGAGTTTGGTGATAGTCCTACCCTCCAGCATTTTTTGTGCAAAGTGTTTGCTTTCAAGACTCAAACATGGGCATTTGCCCTGGCAGCCCTAACCTTTTACCATTGCTCCAAGCAATGACCTCTAAGTGAACTATTTGTTGGAATAGTTAAGACATGGTTTCGAAGCAAAGCATAGTTTATCAACTTCAAATGGTAAAATAAGGAAAAGCTTTAAAGGAAACAAGAAGAAAAAAAAAAAACAAAAAAACATTTTCTCATCATAACCATCCTGACTTTCATTTTGTTTCGATAGTAAAGATCATGGTGAAACTTTGAAAGATTATTCAGTAAAGAAGGATTATGGTGAATAACCTAGAAAGGTGTCAACAAGTTTCTAGCTTTTAGGATCCCATCCAGCTTGATTATGATCATCCAATCGGGACTGATCTTGCCCTAGATTCTCCACATATGATCCCATCAAATGTTACTACAGAATCACACACCACCCCCCCCCC
>NW_024869474.1:10070-16879 GCF_013358625.1 Macadamia integrifolia | reverse complement strand
AGGTGGGTGGGTGCACCCACTTGTCCTACCCACCTGAGGGCCAAAACTTGGGATTTTGACAGGGTTCAGGCCTCGGCACGAACCCCACCCCTGGCATACGATGTAGCATACGTATATACCTTAAAATACGGATATAATACCTGCTTTATCCGTACATGGCCTTATGGTAGGTGCATGTACACGGCTTGGGCACTCCCGTCTCTTCTGGCACTGGCTCGGACTTGTCGGGCCAGCTGGTGTTTAAGGTCACCCGTGCCATCATAGTCCATAAGGAACCCGCTCTAATTTCCCCTGGCTCGGTTCCTGCATGGTCAAACCGGTTCAATCGCAAAATCAGACCGGGTTTAAGAAGCAGGGTATTACAAGGAAAATATCATCAAAGAGTTCCAAAGCAGCCTAGTTTGGCAGTGAACAAAGGGAAGAATGGTCTCGGGTAGACTCCTCCAACCACCAAAGGACAGAAAGTGCTGAGGATGACTTGGAAGATCTCTGTCTCTTACTACCATACTCTCAATGGATATTTGTAAAAGAATGAGAGGATTTCTCCTTTTGTGGAAATGTGGAGCCATGGTTTGATGAAACTGTGGCAAAGAGGCAACCAGGGTTTGAAGTATTTTTTCAAGACGAGTTCGACTAGGTGACTCATGAAGTAGAACAACAAAAAATGCTAGTCAATGAAGGTGACCAAGACAGTTGCATCATTGGGATAATAGAAATTGCACTGATTGAGACTGGGTCTTCCTCCAGTGATCCTACAATATTGATCCAATCGAAGGAGGCACCTAGTCCTCGAGTTCTCATGAAGAGAGAATGGGAGAAGAAGATAAGGATCACCTAGAGTTTTTCTCTTCCTATGATTTGAAAGGCTTCATTTGCTCCCTCTTACGAGAGCCAAGAGCCTGAGAGCTACATGAGCTTAAGCTTCACTGTTTCAAAGGACGAATTGTGTATGCAAAGCAAAGAAGAGCACAAAGAATGATGGTCAAAGATGTGATCAAGGCATTGGGATGGCAATCCTCAACATCCTCGAAAAGATGGACTTCATAGAAAAAGGATTGAGTAGTCTCCACCAATCTTCACTCCTCAGAAAGTTTGGTTTCCGAGAGCACGAGATTGATCAGCTGGTATTCATGAAGAAGTAGGCACCTACCCAGGGGAACTACTACCCCACTAAAGAAATAGCAGCAAATTTCTCGGAAGGAGAAGAAGGCTCTTTGCCACGCCTCCTCATCCATCAAGCCACTGAACCACTCATTATCTGGACAAGCATTGGAGAAAACTTCAATTTTGCTCATGCAATTGAGTCAACTAGCCTGAATACCCCGAGCAAGAGCATCAAGCCTATTATCAAGTCTATAGTTGAGTCTGTTGTTTATGATTCTCTGTCAACCTCCCCTCTTAAGGAGAGTCTAGAGTCCTTGTATGTTGAGTCTATTACTCTTTCTCTCATGAATGAAATTTCTAATTCCAAGTATGACTTGCCTCCTTTTTCTGATGTTGATCTTAATAAATATCAAAAATTAATAAAATAATGCAAACCAAAGAAAGCCCAACCCATCCGTGAGGGTACTTGGGTTATTAATCTAGGAATCAACCAATGCCTTCAAGGGGTAAAAATTGGCACTACCCTTGATGATGAAGAAGCGGAACAAATGATTAGTCTTCTAAAAGAATTCACTGAGGTCTTTGCTTGGTCTTATGAGGATATGCCTGATATCGACCCCAACATCATGCAACATTGATTATCAACTTATCCTAGGGTAAAATCAATAAAATAGAAGCTCCAAAGAATGCATCCAGAATGGAGTGAAAAGATTAGAGAAGAAGTTGTGAAACAGTGGAATGCAAGGTTTCTACAAGTGGTGAAGTACCCCCAATGGTTGGCCAACATTGTACCCGTACCAAAGAAAGATGGCAAGGTACGAATGTGCATGGACTTCCGAGACCTTAACAAAGTAAGCACTAAAGATGATTTCCCATTACCCCACATTGATTTATTGGCGGATAACATGGCAGGGCATGCTTTGTTATCATATATGGATGGATTCTCAAGGTACAACCAGATAAACATGCACCCAAAAGATCATGAGAAGACAGCCTTCACCACTCCGTGGGGAACCTATTGTTACAAAATGATGCCTTTTGGACTAAAAAATGCCAGGGCAACTTATTAGAGAGCAGCTACAGCCATATTTCATGACATGATGAACAAAGATGTGGAAGTCTATATGGATGACATGATAGTGAAGTCAAAAGATTGGTAGGGGCATATTCCCGTGCTAAGGCGTTTCTTTGAAAGAATTAAGAAGTATTAGCTGAAGTTGAGCCCCTAGAAATGTATATCTGGAGCAATAGTGGGAAAATTATTAGGCTTCTTGGTGAGTGAAAGAGGCATTAAAATCGACCCTATCAAGATCAAGACAATTCAGGAAATGCCCACACCTCGGACTAAGAAGCAAATAATCCAGTATATTAGTAGATTCATAGCTCAGTTGACCACAATTTGTGAACCAATTTTCGAGCTGCTGAAGAAGGACCAGCCCACTGAATGGAATAACCAATCCCAGCAAGCTTTTGACAAAATCAAGGGATACCTTATGAACCCACCAGTATTGACACCGTCGGTAGATGGAAAGCCACTTCTGTTGTATCTATTTATAGGAGAATATTCCATGGATTCTTAGCTAGCATAGAAGGAGACAAAAGAAGGGACAAAGTATGCCATATATTATCTCAACAAGAAGCTCCTAGAGTATGAGACGCAGTACACATCTTTGAAAAGAATTTGTGTTGCACTGATTTAGGCAATGAAAAGATTACGACACTACATGGTTTCTTATCTAGTGCACTTGATCTCAAGGATGGATCCCATCAAATATCTCTTCAAGAAACCAGGTTTAACTGGAAGGATGGTCCGTTGGTTGCTTTTATTGTCTGAATTCGACATCACCTATGTTACTCAGAAATCTATCAAAGGGCAGGCTATAGCCAATCATTTGGCTACCCTTCCCAAAGAAGATGGAAGATCCTTCGATGATTCCCTTCCAATGAAGGAATTGCCACAATAGATGAAGAAGACACAGTTAATGAAGAACAATTATTCTTTAATAGAGTAGCCAATCAGAAGGGATGTGGTGTGGGAATATTGCTTGTCACTCCTGATGGCCTTTTTTGCCTTCATCATTTCGCCTTGATTTCCCCTATACTAACAACATTGCAGAGTATGAAGCTTGTGCTTTGGGACTAGAAACGGCCTTGACCATTGGGGTTAAAAGGATCAAGGTGTATGAAGATTCATCCATTGTCATTTTTCAGACGTAAGGAAAGTGGAAAACTAGAAACAAAAAGCCGAAGCCATATCGAGAACGTCTGGAAGAGGTGGTTAAACACTTTGAGAAGATTTCGTTCGAATACTTCCAGAGAGTTGACAACAGTTTACTGATGCCCTTGCAACTTTGGCTTCTATGGTAGAATACAATCCTATGGCTAGGCTCCAACCATTCTTGGTAGAACAAAGAAGTAGACCCATTTATCAGAATTCGGTGAACTCTCGCACTATGGATGGTCGGTCTTGGTTCGCTCGCATATTGGATTTTATTAGGGAAAGGAAGTACCCAATTGAAGCAACTGACAGAGAAAAGAAATTTTTGAAAAGATATACCACCTAGTTTATTCTTCAAGAGGACCTATTATACAAGAGGTCCTATGACGGAATACAATTGTTGTGTGTGGATGAGGAGTAAGCTACAACCATTATGGAGGAAATTCGTCAAGGTCTTTATGGACCCCACATGAATGCTAAAATATTATCTAAGAAAATCCTCAGGCTGGGATATTACTAGAACACAATGGAAGAAAATTGTGTGGACTTCATTAGAAAATGTCATAAGTGTCAGATATTTGCTAACATCATACATATCCCACAAACCGAGCTGCATTTGCTCAATTCACCTTGGCCATTCTCCACTTAGGGCATCGATATCATTGGAAAGGTCAACCCTAAGGCATCCAACGGTCACGAGTTCATCTTGATAGTCATTGATTATTTCATCAAGTGGGTAGAAGCTCAGTCCTATGCTGTCCTCACATCTTCTAAGGCAGTCAAATTCATCCAAGAAAATATTATTTCCCAATATGGAGTACCTCAAGAATTGATATCAGATTAGGGATCCCATTTCTGGGGTAAGATCGACAAAATCTACACAAAGTTCAGTATCAGAAGACATCACTCTACCACTTACAAACCGCAGACCAATGGGGTAGTGAAAGCAACCAACAAGAACATCAAGGTCATCCTGTAGAAAATGGCAAAAATGAATAAGGATTAGGCTAATAAGTTACCCCTTGCCTTGTGGGCATATCGGACTTCTACACAATCCTCGACAGGGGCCACCCCTTTCTCTTTGGTATATGGGGTTGAGGTGGTTCTACCCGTAGAAATCCTTGTACCATCCCTAAGGGTGCTTCTTGATAGTCAGCTACCTGAAGGAGAGTGGGTGAAGGCCAAACATGATGAGCTCAACTTTCTTGACGAAAGGCGTATGAAAGCCATGGATAATTTGAAGAAATATCAATTGAGAATGGTTCGGGCCTTCAACAAGAATGTGAAGCCTCATCACATAGAGGTTAGTGAACTTGTTCTTTGAGAACAAAGAGCCTCAATTCATGACCCAAAAGGAAAATTTAGGCCCAACTGGAGTGGCCCATTCACTGTCAAAGAGATTTTACTAGGCAAAGCTATGAAACTCATAGATCATAACGGCGAAGAAGTACTGGATTAGTCAACATGGATCAACTCAAGAAATATTATGTCTGAAAGGGCAAATAGCCTGAACTACATCAGACTTGATTCCTTTCATGGGATACATAGGCAACTTAACATGTACAAGTGCAGTCTCAATCATTTAAAAGCAATAAATTGGTTCCTTGATTTATAATCAAAGTATCTTAAAATATCATCATAGTTTGTGTCCCCCAAGAATCGCCATTTGGCATGAAAGGCCATTAGGTATCTGTCATCCACCCATCGGTCTATCACTTCTTATCCAGAATTGTGTCCCCCAAGAATCACCATTTGGTATAAAAGGCCATTAGGTATCTGTCATTCACCTATGGCCCATCAAGTCTTATCTAGAATTCCACCCCCTAAAAGAAAATCACCACCCAGTACCAACTTACCAAGGCCAGTTTATTCCCCACCCTTGATCCCCCCCCAAAAAAAGAGAGCTTGATGTAATAGCGGTAAAGGCTTGTTTGAGTCATTAGCTAATGAGTAACACTTTGATAAATCATCATATCTCTTTGTTTGTGTTGGTTTCAGGAAAACTCATGGGCTCGTTGGATGAGACGTTGAGAAAATGGACTTTAGACATAAATATGAGGGCACCAGGGTTGCTGAAATCCATGAATGTGTCATTTTTGGCCAGATTAGAAGTGTGATGCTACATCACCAGTTATTCCAACAGGTGCCTCAACATTGCGATGCCAACCTGCATGTTTTTCGATTTGGATTAGCGAAGATTTTCCCAAATCTTGAAGGATTTTGGGTTTGTATGCTATCTCCACCCAAAGGCAGTTTGTTCTAACCATCTTTGAAAAAAGATTGCTTAGAGAAAATTCAGGACTTCTTCGGATGGAAAGAAGGGAGGTGAAGCAATTTGTCAGGTATAGGCAGATCGACATTCTGAAGGTGGCCCAGATCTTCATCCAATATCTACCAATGGGAGGAATCCATCAATAGAGATCACATGATGTTTATTTATTTTGCATGATAGCTCATTATGTTCTTCGCACTCCCAGATGTGGTGCACCGTCCATTCTGATTGAGGTAGTAAAACAGTTGAAAAAGGGAGGTGATATAATTCTTACGGTTCTTGCAGAAACACTCAAGGGATTCGATGACATGAGCCATGGCTATAGATTCGGACTAGATCATTATTAGGGGAGTCCTACTATTTTTTGGATTTGGTTCCTTGAGAAACTGAAGTTAACAAAGCCATTAAAAGGAGGCCCACTTGAAGCTCTGTGCTATAGGATAAGAGGAAAGTTCCGGAATAAGACCTCATCATTGATTGGGAAAAGTACCTGCAGGAAATAACTATGCAAGATATTACAAGGAGGTGCCCGGGGAGGTCACAAGAAGATTTTTTGGTGAAGACCCCTGGTTACAATTATGTCAGGTTGATGGGATTGACTCACACATTCTTTTATTTTCCTATGTACATTAGCTGACAATATGGGCTCGAGGAGACGGGCCCAGAAGAGTTAGTGAACTTTCACCCACCTCAAGAATTATCTTCCCACCTTATTACTCACCTATCCCACTTGTGGTAGGAACATTGTTCCCCTTTTCATGTGATTTCCTTGGTAATAGAATGAGAAAGTATTTGGATTCTCGTGTAATCCTGATTATTTTAATTATAACTTGAGTTATGGAATTGATTGTGCATAAGCATTGCAAAAAAACAAAAAACAAAAAAACAAAAAAAAAAAAAGATTTTCTTTATGCCGAAAGTAAGTTTTCATAAGATGCTGAAATAAACTGATGAAAAAATAAGGGGAGGGAAAAAGAAAAAAGAAAGAAAATATCAATGTATTTGTGCTTTTAATAAATGCAAGAACAAATCCCTATAAGTCAAAAGTCATCATCTGAGCCGTACACTGAACTATCCTCATGGAGCACTAGGGAATCCGTAGATGCTAGTCCAGCCTGCTCTAGCCTCTATATCAAGTCCTGAATCAGTATGTCCTGCCGTGCAATCTCCTGATCCTTGGCAACTATCACCTCGCACAGGCAGTAATGCATCCTC
>NW_024869474.1:0-10050 GCF_013358625.1 Macadamia integrifolia | reverse complement strand
AACACCTGAACCCCTGTTGGGAAGGGTCGTAGCACGGGATGGTGAAAATCCTAATACCGCATGCTCCTATATGTAGTACGACTGCATAGTGCCTCCGTGTCCCATACCACGGGCCACCCATGCATTCGTTTCCAAGCCGACCACGGCATCTAGTCTATCAATGCAATATGCTTCATGATGTCCACAATCAACATATAAACATCTCATTCAATTTAGCATTTAAAATAAACATAGCATATATGCACATCAATGAATAGAATGACTAATCTATATAGCATATTCATGATGACATGACTAGAGTAGAAATAGTTGTATGAATGTCAAACAAATGCCTTGAAACAAGGCCAAACGTCCTCTCTCCACTTACTTGTAGCGTACAAGGAGTCCCGCTCGGTACGGGTGAGATCCGTAGCGAATCGGGTAGGATTTGGTGAACCTAACATAATTGAGAGGGATTAGTACTTCACTATTTTAGAATCAAAATTAATGAAATCCGACGTCAAAATCGTGTTTATAACATCGAAAGAAGGTCACACGTCCGATTTGGGCTCGATCGGACCTAAGAATCACATTCTGGGCCACTCAGGTGGGTCGGACAGGTGGGCTGTCTACCCACCGGTCCTACCCGCCGGTTTGGCCAGGGACCCCCTGCCCTCTCAGGTGGGTGCTCTCAGGCGGGTAGGGACCCGCCGGTTGTACCCACCGGTTTTGGCGGAAAAACCCCAATTTCTTCTCAACTCCCTCCATTCCTTGGGGACCCAAATAGGGCTTTTCTCACCCTATTCTTCACACCTTTAAAGTCCTATAGGATGGTTCTAGCTTAGATCTAAGTTAGATTCGAGTGAGGGGAACCATCTTACCTTCTTTGCTCAAGAAAGACTTCAAACCCTCCAAATCACTTCCAACTCACAATGCTCCTTCTACCTTGTCACTATTTCTTCAAATCCTTCAAGATCAACACATAAATCATCTATTAAACCTTAGATTCATCATTTCAAAGGGTGTTTACAAGATCTTAAGAACCCATACTCGAATCAAGGGTTTAAAGCTTGGGTATGACGAATGTTTATAAAACCCAACTTTTCTTACCTCCAACTGTAGATTTCGAGTTGAAGATTACTCTCCCGGCACCGGAATGGCAAGATCTAGCTTCGGCGCCACTGAAATCCTTCCTTTCTTCTTCTTCCTTCCTTCTTCCCTTTCTTTTCTCTCTCCTCTTTACTTTTCTCACCAAACGTACGAGGGTAATAAATGGAAAGAAAGAAATCATAAAGCTTTATATACTATTCCTACTTAAGTGAATAGTGTTGGATGGGTCACTCAGGTGGGTGGGTGTACCCACCTGTTATACCCACCTGAGAGTCAAAACATGGGATTTTGACCGGGTTCGGACCTCGGCTCGGACCCTACCCCAAGCATACGATGTAGCATACGTATATACCTTAAAATATGGATATAATACCTGTTCTATCCGTACATAGCCTTATGGTAGGTGCACGTACACGGTTTGGGCACTCCCGTCTCTTCTGGCACTGGCTCGGACTTGTCGGGCCAGCCGGTGTTTAAGGTCACCCGTGCCATCATAGCCCATAAGGAACCCGCTCTAATATCCTCAGGCTCGGTTCCTGCATAGTAAACCGGTTCAACCACAAAATCAGACCGGGTTTAAGAAGCGGGATATTACATTACCCCCCCCTTCTGAAAAATTTTGTCCTCGAAATTGCGTACCTGGTTGATCAAAAAGATGAGGGTACTTGGCTCGCATTTCTTCTTCTACCTCCCAGGATGCTTCTTTAAGTGAATCTGCCTAGAGTACCAATCAGCCAGACCCTCATCCCTATGGGAAGGGTTGCTGCAACTCTCAATCTGAACTTCTTCCAAAGTCTTTCTCTTTCTCCTTTCATCCATAGTTTTCAAAATTATAAGAAACCCCAAAAAGTTTCAAAAATTATAAGAAACCCCAGAAAGTTTCCCAAATTCCACAAAAGCCCACAAGAATATCAAATTCTCCAAATAACTCCTCCCTCAAGAACAAGATGAAGATCTTCAAGAACTTCAAGAGCAATGTGAAAAACTCCAAGAACAAGAAGGAAAAATTCAAAAACTAGAGAGCTCTAGGAACTCCGAACTCACTCAGAAATAAAAAGAAGAATGAATAGGGGAGGAGGACCATTTTATAAAAAAAATTCATTTTCCCAAAAAATAAAATCAAATTCAAATCAAAAGATTCCAAATCAAGCATTAGAATTCAAATCAAATTCCAGATCAAAAGCAAAGAGAAAAATTCTAAGAACCAAATATCAAGAATCAATGGAAAATCAAGAAGAGACATAATTTCATTGACCTGGCCCCAGGTGGCCCAATTTCATTCATCCAGCCCAAAGTGGCCCAATTGCATTTATCCGACCCTAGGTGGTTCAATATCATTAACCCAACCCCAGGAGGCCCAGCCCCTTTGAATCGGTTTCAAGTGGGCTAATCTCATAGTCCAATTCCCTAAACTGGCACATATGAAGCCCAGCTAAGGAAAATCAAAAAAATATTTAATTATTACAAGATTGAAAGTGTAGCAAATTTCTCTCTTGTAATCCTCGGTCCCAGATAGTCTAGTTTGGGTCGAAAGACCCAGCATGGAGACCATATTCCCTGAACTGGCACATGCGAGGCCCAACTAAGGAAGAGTCAAAGATCAAAGTACTAACATTTTTGTAGGATTGGAAGAACAGTGAATTCCTTTCCCCCAATTGGTAGCCCAGGTAAGTCCTAAAACTTTAGAGATATTAGCTGTTGCATTTTTCAACTCCGTCATAAATGAGCAAGATGATGGCAATATATGCTCTAGGTGACAAAATTTGGATGTTCTTTTCTTTGCCCTT
This sequence comes from Macadamia integrifolia, assembly GCF_013358625.1. Taxonomy (NCBI): domain Eukaryota; kingdom Viridiplantae; phylum Streptophyta; class Magnoliopsida; order Proteales; family Proteaceae; genus Macadamia; species Macadamia integrifolia. The sequence goes on along the minus strand of NW_024869474.1, from coordinate 7,174 downwards.
CGACTGTTGGCACAGGCCTCGGCCAAAGAGGGGCATTCTATAGACACTCAATTTTTTCACCCTCCTCTGGCTATGATGAAATATGGATCTTGGACTAGATTTTCAGCTTCCTATCAATGGAGATGCTAATGGAAACATTCCCCTGTCCGAAACCCTGGAAATCCCCCACACAGGAGCAAAGAGGATCCAATTGTGGTTGTTTATATATGAAGGAATCTAGTCAAGATGATCGAACAAATGATTAGTGCTCGAAAATACGATTCTGAAAATATATGGCACGTCAAAATTAGACCAATAGATTTCCCATGATCGTTCCCAAAAATTACACTTCCCCACATGTATGCTGTGCACATGGAGAGTCCCACTGGAAACCTATAAAAACCCCCCACCTACCCCAAATACCCTAAAGATCATCCCTTACCTCCCAAATAACTCAGAAACATTCCCTTACCTAAAACCCTAGAAACCCCTACGTGGGAGGGAAGAGGGTTCAATTTTAACTTTTCTATATATGAATTAATTTAGTCAAGATGACCATATGGATGGATAGTGCTCAAGAATATGATTCTAACAGTTTATGGAACATTAAATTTAGACCAATGGATCTCTCGCGATCATCACCAGAAAAATCCATAATCACGTGGCCAACCCACACGCTTACTTGCTGCCCATAGTTGCAGCACGTGCTCATTGCCTATGGCTGCAGCCCATGCCTGCTGCCCATGGCAGTGGCACATGGCTACTACCCATGTGCTATAGCATATGCTGCCTGCACCATGCACCATGCCAAGCCAGCCAGCCTATGCTCCATAGCCATGCACTACCCTACCAATAGGCTTGCATCCCCGTGGTCGCAAGGCATGGGCTTATGCCTAGAGGCTTGCACCCCCGTAGGTAGAGGCCTATGCCCATGCACCACTGCTGGCATAAGCCCACACCCCTACGAGCATAAGCTCGTGCCCCTGCACCCCACTGTCTGCACCCCCACCCATTGTCTTGCACCCCCGCGGGCATTGGCCTGCACCCCTGCCTTGCTTCCTATGTGCTGACCAACAAGCTAGCCCACGTATGCGTGTGCTGGCCAGTAGGCCAGCCCATGCATGCTCGCGTTGGCCAGTAAGCCAGCCTGCACATACACGCACACTATTTGCTGCCCAACCTTCCCATCTACTACCCATGCATGCCTATGCTTGCTGCCCATGCCATGGTATTGTGTCGTGCGTTAAACACCCACATGCCATTACCCACGTGCCATGTGCCGCACACCCATGACATCACCCATATTGCGTACTCTTCTACACTGACCATACCTCGGGCACTTTGGCCTAGTCTCGTGCATCGCTGTCCATGGTCAGGATTGATATTCCTGTGACTCAGTGGGTGAAGAAATTCCCTCTTCGCCTACTTAAGATTAAAATACCCCTTTTTTACTACTTATTCTATCTCCCAAAAATCCCCTCTTGTACGCATTGGACAAAAGCCATCCCCACCCATTTTAATCCAAGGACCTCTTTTACTCAGTGTATAAAGAGCTATCCCCCCACTTTAGGCAAGAACCTCCCCTTTCTCCTGTTGGATAAAGAGGTTTCCTCTTTCCTAATAGCCATAAAAACCTATAAATACCCCCTCCTTTGGATTTTACACACCAAACAACCTCATCTCACTCCATAGTAGTGAAGCTCTGCCCTCTCTCCTCCCCTCCCCTTTTTGATTTTCTTTAGGTCTTCGGAGTGATCTTTTTCAAGATCCAAAATCTTGTTCGAATCTTCGAAGTGTTCTTTGGGACTTTGAAGATCTTCAATCCGAGTTCTTAGTCCAATCTGGTAGTGTGTTCTTCAACCCCCTCCTTTGAGTGTTCTTGAGTTTTACCCGAAATAAAAATCCCTCCTCCTTGAGGTTCTTCGGGTCTACGAAGAGATCTTTGTCAAGATTCAAAACTCTGTTCGGATCTTCAAAGTGTTCTTCGGTGCTTTGGGGATATTCAATCCATTATTAGGTCAATCCATTTCTTTCTAAAAATAATAGTTCCTAGCAGAAGCCCTGTCCGAGTGCCCCTAGAATCTTTCCAGAAATAGTCATTCCCACCGAAAGCTCTATCGGAGTGCCACCTCATCATAACCCTCCCTAGCCTATCCCCAGCGGAAGCTTTGTTAGAGTGCCACCCCAGCCTATCCCTCACCTAGCCCATCCCCAGCAGAAGCTCTGCTGGAGTGCCACCTCAGCCTAAGCTCAGAAATAGCCTTCCCTAGCCCAAGCTCTGTCCAAATCTAAATCCGAAAATAACCATTCCTAGCTGGAACCCTGTCTGAATATCCTCACAATCAGCATCTCTTAAGAAAAGAAGTTGGAGCTTAAGACCATCTTCCCCTAATCTAGGAGAATCCAAAAGACAATCCGAGTAGGTATTAATCAGGGGCCCACCCCTCTTGACCCAAAACAGGGATTAAGTTCAGGTATAATTTCTCAACCAACTTATAATAATATAGACTTTATTTAGACCTTGTTTAATTCAGTCAATGTATATATGTGTGATAACTTAGCCATGCATGCGGAATAGGAATAATCATGGAAAATGTTCGTTCGTAAGCATCTAGTAGGAAGACCGGTTGAACCGGGCAGATTGGGTGCGTAACACCTTCCCAATTCTGTAACTTGATACTTACCCTAAATCTCTAAACGATACCAATTTTTGGGCCCTTTTCTCCAGAATTAGGCCCACCCTCAGGTCCTAGGTCCATAATCCTAGGTGGCAACTTCAAACCCTTTTGTATGATCTTGATCCTTGTATTAGACCATCATCAAATCCCCATCTCGAATGAAGAACTTTATACTCTTATAAAATAGGCCTCCACATATCTCTGAGTGGTGATACGGTGGTGCAGGGCCCGTAAGTAAAGCACACACGACACACCCCTCCCGCATTAAAAAGAGAAAGAGACAAGAGAGGACAGAATTGACACCAAGCCCCTTTTCACAAAAGGGGCAGAGGCATCTCCGGCTGCTACCCTCACAGTGGCGACTCCACTGGGACAAATGTCAAGCTTCCAATACTAAATGCTACCTTTAAATGCAAGAACATTTTCCACCACTTTTGTTTGAAAACATATTTGGCTAACCCATATTTGTAATTGTATTCACTAACCGCATCATGCATTGTGCTAGAAGTGAAATCATTTGGCGAGGGTACTCCTTGTCATGCCCGCACCCTCGGAGAGGTTTTCACAAGAGTGTAAAATTCTGGGCTTGGGATGAGGTGGCATTCTGGTAGAGCTTCCACTGGGGATATGCTAAGGGAGGGCTAGGCTGAGGTGGCACTCTGGTAAAGCTTCCATTGGGGATAGGCTAAAGGAGGGCTAGGCTGAGGTGGCACTTTGGAAGAGCTTCTGCTGAGAATGGCTATTTTTGAAAATATTTCAGGGACACTTGGAGAGAGTTTTGGCTAGGAAAGGCTATTTCTGAAAAGAAATGGGCTGACTTAAAAATGGATTGAATAACTCCAAAGTCCTAAAGAACACTTTGAAGATCCGAACAGAGTTTCAGACCTTAATAAAGATCTCTTCGTAGACCCGAAGAACCTTAAAAAGGGGGGTTTTCCATCTCAAGAACGCTCAAGAAATACTCAAGAACACTCAAGGGAGGTGGCTCAAGAACATACTATTTTTAGCTAAAAACTAGATCTAACTAAAAATTTGGATTGAAGATCTTCAAGATCCCGAAGAACACTTCAAAGATCTGAATGAGTTTTCGGATCTTGACGAAGATCAAAAGAAAATCAAGAAGGGGGAGGGGAGAAAAATTTCACTCTAAAAGGGGATTCTGGTCTGTTGGTGTCTTTTTTTCTAATGGAGTGGGGTATTTATAGTTTTTTTAACCAAATAGGAGAGAGAGAATCCCTTTATCCAGTGGATGAAAGGGGGGTTCTTGCCTAAAGTGAAGAGATAGGATTTTGTCTAATGGGTAAAAGGAAGGTTTTAAAGGTAAAATGGGTGGGGAGGGCTTTTGTCCAGTGGGTAAAAGGGGGTTTTCAAAAAAAATGGGAGGAGAGAAATTTTAGCTGAAAAAAGGTGATTTTCAAAAAAGTAAGAGGAGAGAGAAAGTTTAGCCGAAAGAGACAGTTTTCAAAAAAGTGGGAGGAGAGAGAAAGTTTAGCCAAAAAAGGTAGTTTTCAAAACAGCGAAAGGAGAGAGAAAGTTTAGCTAAAAAAGAAGTTTTCAAAAAAGCAGGAGGAGAGAGAAAGTTTAGCCAAAAAAGGTAGTTTTCGAAAAAGTGGGAGGAGAGAGAAGGTTTAGCCAAAAAAGGCAGTTTTTGAAAAAATGGGCAGAGAGAGAAGGTTTGGCCAAAAAAGGTAGTTTTTAAAAAAGCAAAAGGAGAGAGAAGGTATAGGTAGGGAGTGCGGGTGATGTCACGGGTGCACGAATGCATGGGTGTGAGGACAATGTTCACAGCGGGTGCGTGCACGTGTGGGTGTGTGGGCACAGTGTGCATGGCGTGCGGCAAGGGCTGCACACTCTATGACAGGGCTAGGCTAGCTAGGCTTGGCTGGCTTAGCTTGGCTGGGCTACTAGCTTAGCTGGTTGGCTGGATGGCCAGTGTGCGTGACATGCATGTGAAAAAAATGTGATTTTTTATGGAAGGTTACGAGAGATCCGTCGGTTCGATTTTGGCGTACCATATATTGTTGGAATTATATTTTCATGCACTATCCATCTATATGGTCATCTTAACTGGATTCCTTCGTGTATAAAAAGCCAAAATTAGACCCCTTCCCTCCCACGCAGGGATCTCTAGGGTTTCAGACCCAGGAGTGTTTCGAGGTTATCTGGGTTGGTAGGGGATGAATTTTTAAGGTGTTTGGGTTAGGTGAGGGATTTTTCCAAGTTCCAGTGGGACTATCCATGTGCACGGCATATGTGCAGGAAGGCGTGATTTTTCAGGGATGATTATGGGAGATTCGTCGGCCTGATTTTGATGTATCATATATCATTGGAATCATGTCTCCGAGCACTATTTATCTGTATGGTTATATTGACCTGATTCCTTCATATATGAAAAGTCAAAATTAGACCTTCCTCTCTTTCATATGGGGATTTCTAGGGTTTTGGGTAGGGGAATGTTTCCATTAGCATTTCTATTGATCGGAAGTCAGAAGTCGGAAGTCGCGTCCAAGATCCATATTTCATCATAGCTAGAGGAGGGTGAAAAATTGGGTGTCTACCAAATGCCCCTCTTTGGCCGAGGCCTGTGCCAACGGCCAAAGGCCAAAGAAAAGAATGACCACATTTTGTCACCCGAAGCATATACTGCCGTCATCTTACTTAGTTATGACGGAGTTGAAAAAATGTAACAAGTAACATCTCTAAATTTTTAGGACTTACATGGGATGCCAATTGGGGGAAAGGAATTTGTTGCTCTTACAATCCTACAAAAAAAAGTTCGTACTTTGGTCCTGATTCTTCCTTAGCTGGGCTTCGCATGTGCTGGTTCAAGGAATATGATCTCCAGCCTAGGTCTTTCGAGCCAATCTGGACTATCTGGGACCAATGGTTACAAGAGAGGAATTCACTGCTCTTCCAACCTTGCAACAAGTAAAAAAAAATGTTTGATGTTTGGATTTTCCTTAGCTGGGCTTCACCTATGCTAGTTCAGGGATTTGGTCTATGAGATCGGACCACTCAGATCGGACTAAAAGAGAAAGCGTCTCCTAGGGCCAGGTTAACAACATTGGGCCACTGGGGCCGGATAAAAGTGATTGGGCCGCCTGAGGCCAAGTCAATGAGATTGGGCCTCCTGGGGCCGAGTAAATTATGTCTTCTCTTAGTTTTTCCTTGATTTTTTATTTTTGGTTTAGAATTTGATTCTTGATGTTGATTTGAAATCTTTTGATTTTTGATGCTTGATCTGGAATCTTTAATTTACTTTTTTGTATAAAATGGGTCCCCTCCCCTGGTCATTCTTCATTCTAACTTTTCTATGTGAAGTGAGTTCCTAGAACCCTCTAGTTTTTCTTGAAGTTTTCCTCTTGTTCTTGGTGTTCTTCATTTTACACTTAGAGTTCTTGAAGATATTCATCTTGTTCTTGAGGGAGGAGCTATTTGGAGAATTTGACATTCTCGTAGGCTTTTGTGTAAATTGAGAAACTTTCTAGGGCTTTTTACAATTTAGGAAAGTTTTTGGGGCTTCTTGCAAATTCTAAAAATATGGCTGAAAGGAGGAAGACGAAGACTCTGGGAGAGGTCCAACAGTCCTTCCCACAGGGATGAGGGCCTGGACGACTGGTATTCCGGGCAAACTCTTCACAACAGCCAGAATCACATCTGCAACTCCATATAGGGTTCCTGGGTAAGTCTTTACATTTCATTCATTATTTTGATATTCGTATTGTTTTTGGTTTTAGTTCCCCCTTTTTTATTTATTATTATTATTTTTTATTTCCATTAGCATAAGGGGAAGGAACTACCTACCTTGGCCTACTATGGCCATCCGAACATGGTTCAGTCCTAGTATAGGATGATCCCTCGTAGGGTGAAGGAGATGGTTGATTGATGAGCACATTTATGTGTGAAATCTAGGGTAGTAAAACATGCATTTTACATATTTAGAATGGAGCTACCTTGGTTTTTACTCTCTTTTTGCAGGTTTTATATTTTCAAGGCCTTAAGGACTATCAGGCATTATATCTTCAATTTTACACGTAAAGAGGTCCTATTTATTTTCATGGTTACGAAGAGGACAAAATTCTGAGCAAGGTGGATGTGTTTAGTTAAAAGTACACATTCGTTTGGTCACCCGTACAAATGATTATTCTTTTCGGGCCAGAAAAAAAATAATGAATCAGAACTGAACTGAGATGCAGAACCAGCCCGTTTGCAATCGTCCCAGAGGTACAAGGAATACTCCAAATGCCAACAAGGGTCGATGGACCACATCCTTAAGTGATTAAGGATTTTTTTTTGGTAACAACAACTACCTAGCTTAGTTGGTGAGCTATGGTGTACAAAATTCCCCTACTGACCAAGAGGTCTCAAGTTCGAATATCATGGTTGTTTTTTTTAGAGAATTTGTTGAAGATTTCCTGCTTTTCATTCACTTAAAGCACTAAGGGCATGGAGGGGATTTCCACATCAAATTAGAAGCAAGCAAAATCGTGGAAGGGTTCCTGCACAAGAAGAGAAGA
>NW_024869473.1:0-16911 GCF_013358625.1 Macadamia integrifolia | reverse complement strand
TTTTTGGGTCGAAAGCTCCAAGGGCTGCACATTCAAATGTGTTTTTTTTTTTTAAATGATACAGGGTATTCACACATTTGTATATTATTATAAGATTTATAACCATTCATTTTTATTTTTTTTATTGGTTTTTTTTTTTTTTTTTGGTTAACCAAGGTGTCCGGGTCAGTTAACGCATATCTCGACTAATTCTGGGAGAGACTAGTGCAGCAATCCATCGCCATAGCCTCCACTTAAATTGCAGATGCAGAGTTTCCACGCATTCTTGCATAGGAGCCTTAACCATTTTTTCTCATTACAATTTGGGCGTTGTGATCAAAATCGAATCTACTTGATGGATTCAATCTAAATCATCATAGATTTGAGATTCCTCCCACAAGCAGAATCATAATTATTTTTGAACAATGTTCAGATCTTATTTGCTGAACTCTAGTGTCCTCTTTTGACAAATAAGATGTTTTTTTAAATCCTGTTCATTGGCTTTGGCGCTGAAAATTGAAGAGCCAAAATATGAGGGCCTCCATGCATTATCTTGAAACTATTATTGTTTATTTATTTATTTGTTTTTATTTTTTATGAAAGAAAGAAAATTTAATTAATAGGAGATGTAGGATTAAAATCTCACGAGATATAAACCTTAGACCCATAGGTCACCATAGATAGATTAAAAACACTAAGAACAATGGGATAAAAACTATAATTAATAAAAACGTACCTTGTTTCGGATCCATAGTAAAGCAAAGCGCAGAGGAAAACCTTCTGATCCACGTAGCAAACGGGCCTTTAAGCTGTCCAACATCGCCATGTCTACCATAATACTCACCACCCCCGTCAGATCTAACAACCTTGATAACTTTTCCCAATTGTTTTTTGACTTCAGTCCTAAAAATCTTAAATTTATCAAGGAATTCAATTTTTCCCTTAATGAAGACCAGATAACCATATTGGGAATAATCATCATTAAATGTGATGAAATAAAAATTTCTATACAAGGTAGCTATATAGGGTCCACTGATGTCAATGTGAATAACCTCTAATAGGTCAAAACTATGGACTGCTGACTTCTTTATCTTGATCAATTTTCCTTTACAACAGTGTACACATGTCTTTAGGTCACCTTCAAGAGTGGGCAGGATGTCAGACTTTATCAACATTTCAGCTATTTCCCTAATGATGTGATCAAGCCTTTTATGCCACAACATGTAATATTATTCCTTAGGTAAAAGCCTTTTGAGAACAATTCTTTCAACATTATAAAAGACATAAATATCATTAGGAGCTAAACACAATCTATATAGTCCATAAGACATAGTACAGTAACCAACCTTATTTGAATTAAAGAACAAATTAACTATAGCGTTCTTTATTTCAAAATGGTAACCACACAAGTTTAAGACTGAAAAGAAAATTAAACTCCACCTAAATGACGGTATATAGAAAGTGTTTATTAACATCAATTTAAAACCAGAGTCTAGAATTAAAATGACATCTCCCACGAATTCTAAATCAGCTTGTTCGTTGTTCTCCACAGTGAGCTTTGATTCATTCTTATTTGGCTTCCTCCGATTTATGAATCCCTGTATGGTAGAAGCAATATGGTTAGTTACACTGCTATCTAGCCACCAAGGACTGGATGAGGCTTCTGATAAGTTGAATTCACAAACAAATGCCAAAGAATCATTATATGTATGCTCATGTTTAGATAACCAAGTCTTGTACTTAGGGCATTCCTTTTTCATATGACCATTTTTTTTTTACAAAGGAAATAGTGATCATCCTCCCTCTTAAAAGAGGATTTCTTATGACCCAAATTGTTAGATTGACTAGACTCCTTATTAGTTTCATGAGCAACTTTATTAGCATAAGATTTAAACTATTTACCTTTATGAAAATTGGAGCTAGAAGCAAACAAGGTTGTATGAGTTTTCTCCTTCTTCAATATTTATTCTTTAATAACAACTCTAGAGATTAAGTCATTAATGGTCCATGTTTCATCTTTGGAGTTATAATTGGTTTTGATGATCCCAAATTCAAAATGAAGTGTATTTAAGGCTTGATGGACAATGCAAAGATTAGAACGAGAAATATTTAAGGCTTTGAGTTTGATTTGGTAATCCACCATTCGAATTATATAGTCCATAACTCCTCTAGAACCATCATACCTCAAATTGAAAAGTCCCTACAGAAGAGTTCCTATTTCAGTATTCGATGAAACTCGGTACCTGAGGGCCACTGCATCCATCATCTCCTTAGCAGTGCAATCAATAGGCAAACCATTTTTTAGGTGATCTTTAATCGGCCTCTTTATGGACAATAAACAGATGCGATTGCTTTTTACCCATGAAACATGCATTAATTTTTCATCACTAGTAGTGTGAGATCTACTGGTTCATTCATAATAAAGGATGTGTGAATATCTGTCATTTTCATGGCAAACTATATATCTTTTTTCCATTTCTTGAAATTTGACCCAGTAAGAACCTCAATAGTAACTATATTATTGTTGACAAAAAAGGTGAACAAAAAATAAACAAAAATAAACCATGTATATCATTAGCATAATGTGAGTACCGTGTACTTAAAAAAATATATAAGTACACTAATTGAGAGTTCACAAACATCATTATGTAAACACCTTTGGGCTGAATTCATAACATGCAATTACAGAACCTTCCACATATCAGCGGCCATGAAAACATATTTCAACCTTTTATAGGCTCACCTTTGGGTGTATAGACTACTTGGGTTAGTTAGTTTTTAATCATATGCTGTCTATGTGACCCTCGAAGTACTAACACATAATCACCTCCTTTAGGTGTATGACTATGCATTAGAACTAGAGACATTTCACTACTGTATAAGATCGATATTTCACAAATTTAATCAAGAAGACCACTTTGGTGGCTACAACTTTATCAAATTTATGAAACTCTCTTATACTGTGACATAATTAATTTCATTTACATAAAACCAAATAATATATAATTTTAGACTTGAAGATAAAGGGCTAAAAATTGTGCCTAAAATTACATTAGATGCTAATAACATTGTTTAATACTTTAATAATCTATTAGGATATTTCTTCATTTATTTTTAATCCATGAACAGTACCATGAGTACTATTCATTCTCAATAATTAGGGTTTTAAACCTAATAATCCTTATTGATTAGGGTTTCAAACCTAATCATCTTTAATCAATTAGGGTTTCAAAATTAAAATTATAATCCATCACTCATAAATTTGATTAGGGTTTTAAACCTAATCACCCATAATCCATGGACTCAATCCAGAAACTTTAATTTATCCATTGCAAACATAATTATGGTTCTAAACCTAATCTATGTTGGCTTTGATACCACATATAGGATTAAAATCTCTCACGAGATATAAACCTTAGACCCGTAGATCACCATAGATAGATTCAGAACACTAAGAATAATGGGGTAGAAACTATAATCAATAAAAATGTACCTTGTTTGAGATCCATAGTAAAGCAAAACGCAGCGGAAAGTCTTCTGATCCACATAACAAGTTACTTCTCCATTATTACCCTATAATCATTGGCTAAATGAGGAACTTGAAAGTACAAGAGAGGAAACCACAAGAAACCCTGTCTCTTTATCTTTCTCCCTCTCTCTCTCTCTCTCCAGAATGCACGTTGTGAATAAGATTAGAGTTAGAGGAGGAACTTAGCTCTCTATTTATAAAGTTTTCCAATGGACCCACTCATCATAAGTTCAATGGTTAACTAAAGTCCACATTAGCCAGCCCATATTAAACTAATTAAAATCTGTATGTCTCACTTAATTACATCATATAATTAACATGGTTTTATTAAAGTACAAAAACCCAATTAATATAAGTCCACATGAAAATATTCTAACAGGAGAAACTATTAAATACATTCGTCCCAAGGGGTTATCTACATCCTTTCTTCCACTAAGTGCTGTCAATGTTTATAAACATTTAGAAATAACAGAGCCACATTTAGTGGCCAAAAAGTTGAGGAGAGGTCAAAAGTTAGCTTGGTCAAAAAGCTATTAATATTCTGTAGCGAACAAAAAAAGTCCCTTGTTTCATTAGTCTCTTTTCTCATTGTTTAAGGGAATTAATTTAGCACAATAATAAATGGTGATCAAGCTCAAATTTCTTCTTTCTTTTAATTTTATTTATAGTTTTTTTTGTTAGATCACCATTTCGATTCTAGAAGCAATGAATCTCTGGATACTAGAAAAACAATAGATATATATTGAATTGATTTGAATGAGGGAATCGCCAGTCTTGAGAGGCTTAATCTCACATAATCTCACATCTTGAGCAAAAACGTAGGTTGTTTTTTGCTAACTTACTTAAGAGTCGAGAAAATCAATTTATTACCCCTTTTCGAAAATTTGTTATGCATTTTACAATGGGTTGGTTTTGTAACTAGGTCACCTTTATTCAAATGGTGAAGGAATTTTGAGTGGTTGTGTACCCTTGCTATGTTTAGCTTTTAGGTGAAAACAATATGCAAATTTACATGCCATTGGTAAACCAAGAATGGAACCCTTTAGTTCCCGTTTGGAACGAAAAAACAGCGTAAGATATTCCATTTTGGCAAAGATTAGTAGCAGTACAACTTTGAATGTCAGATAAATTTTATGTTTAATTTAAAATTCCACTTTTTTCTTATGATCCAAATGAGTATTGTAGGTAACTGACTTAATTGTTTTGAGCATCTGATCATGTTGTTATACTTCAAATTCCACTCATCCATGGTGTCTAATAGTCTACTTATTGTAGACAATTAGATAAAATGGAAAACAAAGTTACAATTGTTTGGAAGGGGACATTGGCAAAGTTTGTTGGTTACCTTTTAGGTGATCCATGCTGGAACATCGTAGCAAGAAAGGCCATATATCACGAAATATTGAAGATTACTCGCAGGAGAACTAAATTGCAGAGCCCAAGGTTAGGGTCCATCCTAGGCAACATAACCACCTTTCCTGCTGAAGACTCATGTCTTGTCAACTCCTTTTGTAATAACTAAAGAGAGGAGCCCATTTGGCCCCGTCAGCTTTTACATTTTTTTATTTCCATTTTCCTATACTTCTCTTTGATTGAGTCTTTAGTTGCAATATGAAGCTTTTACTAATAAATAATAGGTTTTGAGGATAACAATCCATATTGGAATTAGTTCACTGTTTGTTCCATCTGTGCTTCTCAATATTGTATGTAAAAATTTCGTCCATATTGATGTTTTTACGCGTGTTCTCATTGACCCTTGTTTGTCCTTGGTTTTCAAGAAATCGTCGTCCTTGCCAATTAGGGGAAAAGAACATTCCCTAGAAGCGTGACTCTGGCTAGCAAAGGCTAATGAGTGGACACACACATGGACATCAACACAGATTTTTTTTTTTTTGCACATGGTGGGAGAATCATTTCACTGCCCTTTGTGTCTGGTGCAGGGTTACGACTAGGAACATTTATTTCCCCTCCTAATTAATACATGAGGAAGTATTTCCTATGGGAGAGTGTGGCTCCTATATGTGCATGAAGACCAATGAAACACCAACAAACATGTAACTGGGGAGTCATTTTCCATTTTATGAGGGTGAAGCGGTCATACGCCAGATGACGGTGTCAGGGTATTTGCTGCGCTCTTGAAATCTTAAAGTAGGTTGGAGCAGCTATATTTGATGAATGATGGATTCTCTGAGGAAGCTACACATGCGGTATGCGATCTAATTCCTTCACAGAGAGGCTTAAGGTCCTTCACTTTCACCATAACACGATAGGAGATGAGGGGCTACTGCTATTTCGGTGGTTGTGAGGAGATCTCCCTGCATTGAAGGATATCAATTGCGCCCCTACAAGTATAGGTTCTAAAGGAGGTTTTGCCCTTGTAGGAGGCACTTCGAACAACTCCAACAAATAACATTGTTAGAGTTTTAAACTTTTTTAAAAATAGGGGAAAAGAACCCTAACGTTTCAAATATTATATATTTATTGAAAATGTATTTTAATTTTTTATTTATGATTTATCTAGTGTTCGAACATGAATGACAATTCGGCTCCTTTATTGTGCAATAGAGGCAGTGGTTCAGATCCGATGCATTGGAATGCCTCAGCATGGAACCTAACACATAACCACATGCCTTGAAACCCTCCAAGGCGTCGGATCTAAGCTGCTGCTTCTATTGCGCAGTAGAGGACCTGCCCGTAATTTTACTACTCTATCTCCTCAACACTTCCAAATGCACCTTGTCTTTCATGGATTAGGGTCCTCTGTAACATGGTACACCGTGTAGCATAGATCCAAGGGCTGGAAGCCCTTAGGCACACAGCCCAAGGTGTTTCCAACCCTTGGATCTGCCATGCTCGATGTAGCGCGCTATAGAGTATCTGCACCTCGATGTAGGGCCTCTCACAGATTGAAAACGCTTGCCCATGTTCAATGTATAGTGGGGCATTTGATTGTTTGATTTCAATTTTGAAGAAGGCGCTATATACTTATTTGATAGTCGAAACTTGAAACTCATTGCAAGGACTTTAGGCTGTAGCAGTGGTTCTTTACCACCGTAAAAGTTCAAAATTAGGCATCATACACCAAATCAAGTCAACATAAACTAAATCAGGAAAGAATACCCGATTTGTTACCCACAAAAAAAAAAAAAAGACTGATCATGATCTAGGAGAGATTGAGATCTCCATTGTGTTCCTGCTTATTATTGCTGGATCAACTTCGTTAGGAACTGATTGTAGTCCAGTAGCTAAGAAAGACTTGGGTGGCATTTCTAAGAGTTCCAGACTCCCTTCTAGCATCTCCATAACTTTGGTCATAGAAGGACGATCCACAGGCTTTAGTTGAATGCACCATAATGCCACTACTATCAACTTCTTTGCTATTTCCTTTTCATCTTCTGTGTTATATTTCAATTCCAAGTCTTTCCCCTTGTTCAAGCCTGTTGTAAACCCATGATGGAAAGTAAATCTGGCTTGTTTGCTCTACAACTGCATTCAAATTTTTCCTTTCGCCAGCCATTTCCCTCAGCATCATTCCAAAACTATAAACATCAGATTTGTATGACACACCTCCAATGTTAGGGTAAAATAGTTCGGGGGCAATGTACCCTATCGTTCCTCTAATAGCGCGAGTGACTGACACTGTGTTTTCATTTGTTGGGTAGAATTTTGCAAGTTCAAAATCTGCAATTTTAGGTTGAAAATTCGCATCAAGAAGAATGTTATGAGGTTTAATGTCAAAGCGAAGAATCTGCATGTCACAACCTCGATGCAAATATTCAATCCCGTGAGCTATCCCTAACGCAATCTCATATATCTTTTCCCAACTCAAAAAATTTTCAACGCCTTCTTCGGAATATATATATACTTATCCAAAGACCCATTGGGCATGAATTCATAGATAAGAGCTCTTTTTGATCCGTCAGAGCAAAACCCAATAAGTCGGACAACATTCACATGATGAATTCTTCCAATAGTAGCAACTTCATTGATGAAATCTTGCCCATTTGCTTTGGATTTTCCAAGCATTTTTATTGCAACTAGACCTCCACTTATGAGCTTTCCTTTGAACACTGAGCCAAAGCCGCCTTCCCCTAATTTTTCTTTAAAAGTGTTAGTCATCTTCTTGATTTGGGAATAAGAGTACCTTGTTGGGGTTTGAGTCCTGTAACTGCTTAAGAACTCTTCAACTGTAGTATCCATCCATAAATGCCTCTTTCTAAATTTCGGAAACAAAATTGCACAGATACATAAAAAGCCAATGAATTCTCTTCCTGCTAAAATGTAAGATACTGCAGGTGGAGAACAAGATGCAAAAATATTAGTCTTCACCTTCTGAAGAATGAATCTTATAGTGGGCAATGTTTTAGTATAATCTTACCAAATTTCCAGCCGCTATAAGTATCTGTCAAACAATTAACATACAAATAGAAAAGAATCAGCAAATGTGCCATGGAAATTTCTTTCTATGGTATAGGAAAATGAACATACTAGGAAATTATTTAGCAAATGAATGGTAAAGAAACATTACAGTAGAAGTAGTCCAATATAACCCATGGAATGGCGTCCACCACTTGATGAAGGGTGTCATAGAAATCTGGTAAACATAAGAAAGGATACACTTTAAAAAATCAATCATAAAAGATTTCATTTTTCCCCTTGTTTTCTGTTTTTTAAAAGGGTGCCATCTAGGAATATAGATATATCACCATGACGTATGTGGTGAATTTGGATGAACATGTGTGGATCCATGTGATAGTTTGATAGAGGATGCCACAACTATCTTACTATTTGCAACCAAAAAGAAAATATCTTACTAGTCAATTTTCAGGTGAAAATAAGTTTTCACGATGGAAGTAAAGTGAGGCAAAATTTTCATTTATAAAACGGAAAAAAGATCCCTACTTGGTCATGCATCTATATACCCAGACACAGGAGGTGGCGAAAAGACCACCATGACCCCTGATTGGATGTTTGTGCGCCTCCCTTGATTAGTCCCTACATTGATGCAGTGACCCTAACCCATTAGGAAAATTCTAGCAAATCTAACACAATTGGAACAAATTCCAACTGAAACGACTTACTGTGCAACATGGATAATTCACGTGGTCATTATGAACTTTAGATAGATGAGGAATGATCTGGATATGGCCACATTTTAAATCTGAAAGTATATTTCAATTTATGATCACTGTATATAAGCCTTTTTCATGGGTTCCGACACTACAACTAATAAAACACAAAAAGTAAACGGTACGTGGAGAGACCAAAGAAACCAAATTCCCTTGAAAATATATGAAAATTAGAAGATAATGTGGATAACGTTTAAACAAAATTTAGACCCATTAGACACTTTCACAATTCTCCACGTGACAAAAAAAAATTACTTCAATAGGAAACTAATTCCCACAAAGTTATGATAAAGCGCCAATGTTCTACTAACGATGTCTAATTTCATGATTATAACTTTCCTAAGGATAATTAACGATATAAATCTATTATAAAGAACCTCATAAAAACAGCGTATAGAGATTTTTTTCCCCACCGGAAGACATGTGACTCAAACTATTGAGATTAGTATTTTTCATTGGTCTATCCTTTTTCTTCTCTCATTTTTTCTGTACTTTACTCACCAAAGCCACATGGTAAAAGAATACCCCGTGGGTGTTACTGGCTTACGATTGCTACAGAAGAACACTGGGTATTGTGGAATAAGGATTTCAAACAATAGGTAAGGAGAAGAACACTGGGGTATTGTGGAATAAGGATTTCAAACAATAGGTAGGGAAATAATGGTGGCTTTTAGACTATAGGTGAATCTTTCACCATATAAACTTCCTCCAAAATATTTTGATAGGATTTAAAAAATGAATGTCAGAGGTCCATAGTTAGTACGTAAATACTAAAAACTCATTATACGGTGAAGGAAAACTTCCTCTAAAATATTTTGATGGATTCCAACAATGAATGTTAAAGGTCCATGTTTGGTAAATACCAAAAACCCATCACATGTTGCCAGACATATAATTCATAGGACCTAGTTTTACTAGACCATGCCATTCACCATAGGCTTGTCATGGGTGAGAGAAATCATCAAGAGATTGGATCCCCTGCTGGTATGACCGCCTAATCATACTAACACTTGTCCTTTTACTTGCAAATATATATATATATATATACCTCTCTTCACCCATGTAATGGCAAAAAGTGGGACAGATGTTGAATGTTAACCCATGTATGACCAAGTGACCGTATGAGCAACGGATCCATTCTCAATCACAGATGGGTAATTTGAGAATATACTAAATTCTGATAAGGATTTTATAATCAAAGTACGGTCCTCTCGAAGTGAAGGAAAACTTTTTCCTGTATACGTATTGTAACAACCAAAAAAGCGTAGAAATAGGATTTCCATAAAAATAATAATAATAATAATAAATAAATAAATAATCCTGGCCTTCTGGCCTTGGACATGTGACTTATTAGAAGTGCGAAGGAAGACTTACAGTGAAGAGATCCAAATCTGTTCGTGCAGTGAGAGTCACAATTCGACATTTGTCCATCTTCATATGACCACCCATCGTCAATAAAAGACGTCAGACAGCGGATCCCTTTATTCCAGCATTGTTTGCATAAATGTAAGGGAACATACCATGATAGATAAAAGCCCGTCTGTAGAATAGATTGAATGTAAGAATGATTCAGACCATGACGACTGAAATTTTCTCTAGAAAATGTTTGATCCAAAAATGTCAATGAAAATGTAGCAATGACGTTGCAGTTCTTTTGGAGATCCCAAGCAGACGGGGTTTCGAAGACTTCAGCTCCAGACCAGAAGGAAGGAACAGAGTATATATGCCAAGAAGAACTATTATTATTAATATTGCTTCTGGTGTTGGAAGGGCAAGGCCCATTAGAGGGTATGTACCCAAAATTGTCTTCCACCGGAGCTGAACAATTCACAAAAACAATACTGGCATAAGACCAAAACTCAGGAACCCAGACGATTAGAGTGGCAAGCAAGAGGTCGTTTGGGGTAAGGATAGGCGGTGGAGAGGGGCAGTAGTCGTCATTCTCTATATCATAATGGACGACTCGAACAATCATACCATTATAATTGATTTCCTTGACGTATCTCTGGGAGTTTATCATCAAGGTTGTGATAGAAAATATACTTGCAATACATCACATGGAGATCAAATAAGCATGCAACAAGGAATACATAGTCAGATTTTAGGCATACCTGAATCCATGACTGAAGAATTACAACTCCTCAATGTCTTCTTGTATGCTTCTTGTACAACACGATCAATGTTGGTCTGGTCTATCATCTTCCCCTTTTGCTTTAGGTCATTAGCCTCACTTAATAGGTCAGTGATAACTATATATAGGGGTGAGGGCAGGGACCAACCCTGCAAAGAAATTACGGTTTCCTCCCCATTAAGAAAACAATACCTTAGGTCCACACATAGTAATATATATTTCATACCATTAAGGTGTGCTAATAGAATCCAATATCTCCATAGAGATCACTTACCATTATTAGATTCTTTCTGCTTTCTCCATCTATAGTCAACACCACTAAACCGGTTTTGGAAACAAATCTTAGACTATGCTAGCCCACCTAATTGGAAATTTTATAATCTCCCACTTGGGCAGCATATGTCACAAGTTTTAGATTTTAAAATTTGTTTAAAACGGCTCTCCGGTTTAGATAAACTGAATGTGGTCACAAACAAAACAGTGTCGAATGGAGTGCACCTTAAACCAAATGCCTTCGTCCGAATGAGAATTACAAACACCCAATCGTATTGATCATCACATCTAAAGTGACATGTGACTAAACATGTTAAAGTGCTCATAACCTCACCGACTTGGGCTGAACAGTATGAAAGTGTAGTATGAAAATAACATGCAATAGTGATCATCATGCCTATTTCCAAATTGGTCCAGGCTCGAAAACCAAATGAGCCCTATGAGACAAATACCGAAGGTCTCATTAACTACAAGCGTCTTTTAAACGCTCAAGCATCAATTAAAGAAGCTCATTGGGACTGGGTCTGAATGTCCCAATACACTAGTACCAGACCTCAATCAATCAAGGCTTTACTAGCGACTGGATGTGTGTGTATTGACTGGAACCTCAGATACCGAATGAGGTAAATACATCACATATATAGCATCTCTTTTATATAGGAGGCAAATAAAAAAGTGTATACACATAAACAAATGGCCATAATAAAGATGCAAGTATATTCTTGAGAACAATAATAATACATCACAAATACAAAATAAAATTGAAAATCAGATGGACCTAAATATATGAGCAAAGCTCCCACTAATAAAATACATCAAAAGAACTAACAAGTCTCTTATCAGTGACATGCTCTTGGAAAACTTTTGGAATCAAACTCTTAACTATTTGACAAGTAATTATTTTATCTCTAATAATGTAGTTCTATAGAAATTTATGATTCATGAGCTAACTCCCACTGATCTTTAGATAGACCTATTCAATTCTTCCCCTTTTCATAAAGAACCTTAGCTTGAACATAATTAACAACAACTGGCTTAAGAGGCTCATCAATTCAATATTAAAATCTATTATCATAATAGCCAGAGAAATATTAAAGGATTAGTTCCATACCTTAAAATTGGAACCATTCAAAATTTTAATAGAAAATAACTAGGAAATCAAAGTTGGCAAATATAATCATGCATATTTACCAAAATATACAATATGCAAGAACAGTAGACATATTAAACTTCCTAACAATATAATTAAACCTGACTAATTGGGCTATTAATCAGATTTATCCCAGTATTGTTTTCAATAACTGTAGAAAAATATAAACTGGGGAAAGATCCGATGTCATCGGGGTCATACCTGTGGTGGCAAGATCGCCCAACACGTAGTGAAATCTTTCACATGTAAGGTGAGACGCTCGAAACAACACCATTCTGAAGATTCCGTCACCTTTGGTGGCAAGACAAGAACCTTCAAAGCTATGAAGCCCAAAACGTCACCCTCACACTATCAAGCGAAACCGACCAAATAAATACTCACCTGTGGTGGCAAGAGTACATCATTCGTCATATGGTCTCATTGACTGCAACCCACCCCTAATAGTCAATAGTAATTTCATAATCTCAATAACTAGCCCACTAAGTGGAAGCGTAAACACTGAAATTATGAAAACCTATAGACTTGGATTGCTATCAAATGTCCGTGGGTTTAGATTTTGGGTGCAAACAATAAGATGAACTATTTTATTATTTAATTAATAAAAATATTCAACATAAGCCCACAAAATTAATTTATTATAAACCCTAATATTCAATATGGTAACACCATAATTTAACAGTTATCAAAGTGAGTACATTCTTAGTATGACAGTTTTGTACTTCTAGCCATTACCATAAATAAATAAAAAATCTAAATATGGCATTTTCTATAATGACAACATACTAAATATGAAAATTATAACATTTATTCATGATAACAAAAAACACATGAACTATGTTACCTTATCCATAATTCATTAGATATACGAAGTTGTATACAAGTATGAACTTTCAGCTCAAATGACTTTAATATCTAATACAAACATTAGCCCATAAACTTTAAGCCAATCACAATAAAATCTATTAATTTTTATATGTTAAGAGTTCATTAGTTGATGGGGCACATGAACCAAATAACTTATAAGCCAAAATAATGATAGTCCTTATAAATGAAAGTAATGTGAGCTTAGATCCATAGTAAGTATAAACAATTTCATAGACTTTATACCATAAGCCACTAAAACTTCAATGAGCTCATTTAAATCATTCAAATAGATGTATCTGTTTTATCTCGATGAATTTTCAATAAAATTGGACTTTATTACAAGTACAAATAGAACATATAAATTCAAAGAAATATTACTTAAACAATGCACTTGTGATATTTTGAATCATAAAAGGGTGTCAAAACTCATAATTATGTGTCTCGTGATGAAATCTGATGTCACGGACGATAAATATAACATCGAAGAAAATATCAAAATACCTCAGATTGACTTAAAATTCATGAAACGACAAGTGTAGTATACATAATAAAATATGTATAATGCATCGATCATCCTCAATAGGATAATATTTATTCTCCCACTAATATAAGAGAGTAGGACTAAATAACCTAATAAAAATACCATTTATAAGAGTCAAAATCAGTTCATATTAGAACTAGATCTAACTGTTGGCTTGAATAAACAAGGCCAAAATAGTCAACAGTATAAATAGATTTTAGAAGTCATTTCAATAAATCAAAATCAAACGATTTCTGATTCCATTTGCATAAACTGTTTATGGTTTATATAATTATTAGACTCCAAAACTAAATTTCATTGAAACTATGATGAAAATAGTTAATAAATTATCAACATGTACAAACAACGTAGGATGATCTTCTGTCTTAACATCTCAAATGTGAGTATAGGTATCATCATTAATATTAATCTTTAAGATGCCAACTCTACCCACAAAGAATTTTTACAAAATTCAATTTAAATAGACCACACCAATAACAAAGTTTAACTTGGTGAGATTCATGTGTATTCACTGTAATGACTATATCACTCAAGAGTTATAACTGAAACTATATCATTATCCTTTAAGACAGGAATACACTGGTCCTCTCATTTTCTTGTATTAACTGTGAAAAGAACAATAACTTTTGAGATCCCCTCACATTTGGGATTAGAAATCTTAGGTTACTGTCATTTTCTTTAACTTTGGTGACTTTATCTTTAGGCAAATGTCACCTACTATGCTGTCCTAGGGAAAACCATGGAAGAATAAGATATGTCACTTTGGTGGAATCCACATCACCCTTTCATGGTTCCTTAGAAATGTGTTATGCAGCTAATCAAGTGCGGAAGCTTACACCCAGTTTAATTTCAATATATTTATTCATCATAAGGTGTTCCAAATATGACATGTAAGCACAAAATGCCATTCATTTCCTACCTTATTATTCATAAATAAATTTTCAATATCATGGTAATGATAAAACAATATAGAAACATTCATAAATAGAAATATAATTTCGAAGTCATTCTCGAACAAAGACAAAACATTATAGCTGTTCCAAAACAGTTATGGAACACAAAATATAGGTTTCATTTTTCTTGTTTTAAATTCAACCAGTATATTGAACATACATCCACTGGTCAAACCATAAACAACATTTCAGAGTATATAATTACATCCTCCCACTGGTTTGACCAGTTAAGTAATTATCCACAGCATCCCAAGTACATGATAAAGTGACATCATGAAGACCAATGGTATTTTATTATCCACAAGGCCTTGGGACTCTAAATATAATTGTTTTAAATCTAAAAAACCTTATTAGACATTATGTGAAAATTGACTATTACCATATAAGACCATTTCAAATGATAAAATCCTTTATAATATCAATAACATAGTCAATTCTCAACACATTAATCAATAATCAATTAGTTCTATGACTAAATACAAAAATAATAGATTTTTTTTTAATAAATATTTTCCCGGTTAACATCGGTCAATGTTGATGACTTTTCCCAGTGGGTTTTTCGACGACCCATTTGAAAACCCAAATGGTTCAATTTTTGGGGTCAATGTGTCGGATATCTGGATTGACCAACCTGATCGGTTCAGTCATGGCACAATTTTGGTAGAACCGATTCATCTTGATTTTGGGTTGGTTTAGGATTTAATCACTTTAAGAGGACTTGATCAAGACATTGGATTTTATTATTATTATTATTATTATTATTATTATTATTATTATTATTATTATTATTATTATTATTATTATTATTATTATTATTATTATTGTTATTGTACCTATGACACAATACCAATGCCAAGTCTCAAACAATCAAGTATAGGATCGGTCTCAACCGATGTTGATTCGGATCATTGGATCTAATCAAACAATGCTTGAAACATACGTGTTCAACATTATAGTGGTCTACAATCTAATTTGGTTCAATTCAGCCTATTTCAAATTAGGCCCATAAACCTCACCCCATTATTCTTCTAAATAAATGAAATCTCCAATGGCTCATGATTTAAAAGTTTTCAATCGACTTAAAACTTTAAATAAAACGAACGACGGGTTGGAACCCAATAGCCCATAACATTATGAAGTTTAACCCACGACCCTTAAGTATCCAAAATAAACATGACTCCTACCTGTGCTGAACATTATGGCCCAAAACACAATTAACACTGGGCTTAAAAAGAAATAGCTCACTTAAAACGAAAATGGTCCAACTCAAAGGTTTAATATCTCCAAATTTCAAACAATTTAACAACTGATTGAATTTTAAAATGCCAAAACCCAAGGCCATTTCGATTAATATGAAAAACTTGAAATGCTTAAGCCCAATAATTCAAGGCTAAATCCATCAACCAATTGCATTCCATTATTACAAGTCCTTCTAAATCAATTAAAAGAGTGCAATCTTTCAGCAATTGAAATTGGAATGCATTTAGGAGAAAGAAGGAGAAAATGTACGATCGATGAATACAAATAAAGGTCCTGCCTTGTTTCGCTCTCTATTGTAATTACCCAATGAGAACTAAAATATTCTCATCATCAAAAGTTATTACTATTGTTGCTAGCACAAATATTTATTTTTCTTTACCTCTGATTTTGTTTAAGTCTTCAATTATTTGATGACTCCTCTGTCGTGTTTCAAGCCATTAATTTTCAGTTCATAAGTCAAAACCAGCCAACAATTGGTGACTAAATCTATGGTTCGACCTCATGGGTCAATCAAACTTTTTACAAGGTCGGAGCCCATCCTAGCCTGATATGGATCGACCAAACCCAAATTGGAATCAAAGATCTAGTTCAACCTCAAGTCACTCCATCCTCAGGTGAACTCATAAGCCAAGTAACTTAAAACCTTTAAAAACCAAACCCAAAATAGCCTAAGACCTTTTAAAACCGATGGCAGAAGTACCTTTAAGCATTGGTTTTTTTTTTTTTTTCTTTTAAGATCAAGTCTATGGGCTAAGCCCATAACTGTTTACATAAAAGAGATGTTGGGCTTGAGTCCCTTATTTTCAGTTAAATTTCTTATTCAGATCTGGCCCATTAGATCTAATTAAAAGAAATTTAATGAGTCCATTAAAAAATTTACGTAGGCCCATTAAGTTTTACCTTAAAAGAAACCATAGGTCCAACCCAACTAAATTCACAATTGAACCCAAACTTTATTTAAGAACTAAAAGGTATAAATGTAAAACCACGTTATAATAATATCAAAACCCTAAACATTAACATTTTTTTTTTTCTTCTTCATCCTGCCATCGTTCCTGCACTTAGCTTGCAGGATTTTTTTTTTTGAAACAAAAAAAAAAAA
>NW_024869472.1:0-16935 GCF_013358625.1 Macadamia integrifolia | reverse complement strand
TCGGGTTCTCAGGCAAAATCCGAACTACCTGACCGAAGGTCCTTGCCTCGGTTGGGAGTTCAGGCCAAGGCCGAACGGACCTGACCGAAGGTCCTCACCTCGGTTGGGAGTTCAGGCCAAAGCCGAACGGACCTAACCGAAGGTCCTCACCTCGGTTGGGAGTTTCGCCAAAGCCGAACGGACCTGACCAAAGGTCCTTACCTTGGGTGGGAGTTCGGCCAAAGCCGAACGGACCTGACCGAAGGTCTGTACCTCGGTTGGGGGCTCGACCAAAGCCGAAAGGACCTGACCGAAGGTCCTCACCTCGATTTGAAGTTCCGCCAAGGCCGAACATACCTGACCGAAGGTCCTTACCTCGGTCGGGGTCTCGGGCAAGGCCAAGATGAACTGACCAAAGATCCTTATCTCGGTTGGGAGTTCAGGCCAAGGCCGAACAGACCTGACCGAAGTTCCTTGCCTCGGTTGGGAGTTCAGGCCAAGGCCGAACGGACCTGACCGAAGGTCCTCACCTCGGTTGGGAGTTCAGGCCAAGGCCGAACGGACCTGACCGAAGGTCCTTGCCCCGGTTGGGAGTTCAGGCCAAGGCAGAACGGACCTGACCGAAGGTTTGTACCTCGGTTGGGTGCTCGGCCAAAGCCGAATGGACCTAGCCAAAGGTCCTCACCTCGGTCAGGAATTCAGGCCAAGGCCGAACGGACCTGACCGAAGGTCCTCACCTCGGTTGGGAGTTCGGCCAAGGCCGAACAGACCTGACCGAGGGTCCCTCCTTCGGTTTGGAGTCGGCCAAAGCCGAACGGACCTGACCGAGGGTCCCTCCTTTGGTTGGGAGTTCGGCCAAGGCCGAACGGACCTGACCGAGGGTCCCTCCTTTGGTTGGGAGTTCGGCCAAAGCCGAACGGACCTGACCGAGGGTCCCTCCTTCGGTTGGGAGTTCGACCAAAGCCGAACGGACCTGACCGAAGGTCTCTACCTCGGTTGGGGGCTCAGCCAAAGCTGAAAGGACCTGATCGAATGTCCTCACTTCGGTTGGGAGTTCAGCCAAATCCGAACGGACCTGACCGAAGGTCCTCTCGTCGGTTGGGAGATCGGCCAAAGCCGAACGGACCTGACCGAAGGTCCTCACCTCGGTTGAGAGTTCGGCCAAAGCCGAACGGACCTGACCGAAGGTCCCTACCTCGGTTGGGAGTTCGACCAAAGTCGAACGGACCTGACCGAAGGTCCCTACCTCGGTTGGGAGTTTGGCCAAAGCTGAACGGTTCCTACCTCGGTTGGGAGTTCGGCTAAAGACGAACGGATCTGACCGAAGGTCCGTACCTTGGTTGGGAGTTCGGCCAAAGTCGAACGGACCTGACCGAAGGTCCCTACTTCGGTTGGGAGTTCGGCCAAAGCTGAACGGACCTGACCGAAGGTCCCTACCTCGGTTGGGAGTTCAGCCATAGCCGAACGGACCTGACCGAAGGTCCCTACCTCGGTTGGGAGTTCGGCCAGAGCCGAACGCACCTGACCTAAGGTCCTTACCTCGGTTGGGAGTTCGGCCAAAGCCGAACGTACCTGACCGAAGGTCCCTACCTCGGTTGGGAGTTTGGCCAAAGCCGAACGGACCTGATCTAAGGTCTTCACGTCGGCTAACCGAAGGTCTCGGTCGCAAGCAGAACTATAGCTGAAACCGAAGGAAAAAGGCTGAAGGGACGCAAAAAAAAAAAAAAAAAAAAGAGAAAAAAAGAAAAGAGAAAAGATGAAAAATTTGATTACTCCCACAGGAAGAGTCTCCTGGGGGAGTAAGGGGGCTTCTGATATGGCCAAATCGATTGCCCAGTAGGGTAAGGACACGTATCACCCACCTGACAGAGGCTGCAAGGACTTTACCACGTTAACCGCGTGAAGGGAATATCCCCACAAATGGGGATAGGACGTATCCGAGTAGAACTCTATAAGGAAAGAAGGTGGACCCGAGGAGGACTCCTCCAAGGGAAGGGAAACCCTAAACCCTAAAAGCTATATAAGAGGGCCCGAGAAGAAGGAAAAAGGTAAGCATTATTACCCACACCATTACTCCTGTAACAAAAACTATGTGGCCGATCCCTAACTTGAGCGTCGGAGGACTAACCCCGGACAAAGCTTTGAGCCTCTGCCGTCTGTGCTTGTGCAGGATCAGCGCATACGAAATTTTAGCAGCAACAGAAACCATTTAAAAACCAAGAAATCGAAACCATTTGCTAAAGGTTACGGTTTCAAAAAGTGTAATCGTTTAATAAATGGTGTGGTTATGGATTCAGTGAAAATATATGTAAATCGAATTAAACCGAATCGTTTAAACTGAAACCAAACCAATTAATACCTTTACTTCTAACAAAGTGACTGGTTGCTAGGCATTTTGGCTTTAGCATAAATCCAAGAAAAATAGTTGGTTCAACCCTCCTTCCCCTCCACTTCCTTAAAATACAATACTAATCGATTTGTTGTTATTAGTAAGTGCGGACCAGTGGCTCCTTTGCTGATCCCAATGTAGGTCTTAGATAAAAGAAAGCAAAAACTTGTGTTTGTTATCATGCATTTTGGGATAGGACCATGTACTAGCCTCGTTAGATGTGCTACATTTGCCAGCTCATATTAGAGGACAACTTCTTGCCGCATTAGTGACATTTGATTTTCTTGATTATAAATTAGTTTCATCACGTGGTAGCTCCGAGTGGGCCGAGATATTTTTTTTTGGGAATCTTTTAGATGATTGTGACCCTATATCTACCAAAGAAACAAATTTTGATATGGACAAAACGGCTTTTTTCTTTTTTTCTTTTTTTATGCAGGCTGTAGTCAATAACATGCTTTCTAATGAAATGGAACCCACTAACCCGTGTCTTTATTAAGAATTTTTTTCCCATCTATGGAGAAAGAAAAATTCTTGTCCTTGCAAATTAAAGGTTGTTTGGATACATTGAAGAGATTGTTTGTTCATCATGATTGAATTTTTTTTTTCTTACGTTTAAAATGGGAGGTCTTGATTTTTTTTTTGGTAACAGGGTAATTTATTAAGAAGGGAAAAACA
The DNA here is from genome assembly GCF_013358625.1 of Macadamia integrifolia. Lineage (NCBI taxonomy): Eukaryota > Viridiplantae > Streptophyta > Magnoliopsida > Proteales > Proteaceae > Macadamia > Macadamia integrifolia. Next base: position 13,889 of record NW_024869472.1, on the reverse strand, counting down.
CCCAAAAAGGAGAGAAAAAAAGAAAAATACAGCTGACGCTACTAGCCCAACTTGCTGTCTCCACCTTCGACAATGCCATCAATAGAGAAAGCAAGCGAGCAACCTAGCCAAATCTAAATCTGTGCATATTCACACCATCATTCACAAGCTCTGCTACAATGCGATTAGGAAATTTCACTGAAGTCTCAGACATGCCAGATTTAGAGGCCTTTTAGCTAGAAAATCTGCAATGGGGTTTGCTTCCCGAAAGCAGTGAGTTATTTTCCAAGAAATGGATTCCAAATAATGAAGAAAAAAAATCCATTTTTGGAGAGCAAACCAGGGGATCTGCCTTCGTTAAATCGCAGACACCACAGACGCTGAGTCTGATTCTATCCACACATGTGTCGCATTATGAGTCTGCGCCATTGCAATCCCTTCCAATACCGCTTCAAACTCAGCCTCGTATATCTTCTTAATACCCAGAAAAATACTAAAAGAGTCACAAACCTGGCCTTCACTGTTTCGCATCACACCCCCTGCTCCAGCTTTACTAGGATTACCCAAGGAACTACCATCCACATTGATCTTTATCCAGCCAGGGGCCGGTCGACACCAGTGCACCTCAAGGGGTGGAGAAGAAACTGAGGGAGAAATCGATAAGCCCAGATTCCTGCAGCATAACACGTCTGAAACTGCCTTAACCTCTTTGCATGAACTGCCATGGCATAGAATCAACTCCCATCTGATGGATTCAAAAATAAAAGTAGCCTGTCTTGCCTTAGTCTCATGCGTTCTTTGATTTCTCTCCCACCATAGATGGTAAGTAATTAGCATAAATCCCATCTTCCATGGCTTTTTAACGTTGAGGCCAGTAGCTCTTCTCTTCCACCAGAGGAAGTTAGCAATCGACACCTGGTTTTTCCACTGAATCCCAAAACAATTAAAAAAATTTTCCCATATAGAAATAGAGAATGGGCAGTGGAGAAAAATATGATCAATATTTTATTCGGCCATCCCACAGAGATAACAAGAGGCCAAGTAGACATCTTTGCTTTTAATGTTCTCGTCTGTAGGAAGCTTACAGTGAACCAGCCGCCATCCAAAAGTAGAATATCTAGGGGGTAAGTCCTTTTGCCAAATTAATGAGGCCCAGGGCACCTTAGGCGACTCCTTTCTGATGACCTCCCAAGCTGACGCCGTGGAGAAATTCCCCATAGGCGTTAAAGACCAAACACTTACATCTTCCGTTTGCACACTGGGAATTTTAATCTTTTTTATCTGATTGAAAATCTGCTTAAGCAAAGGAGCATTTACCTCTGGAAGATGCCATTGTCCCTCTCTAATAAAATCTCCCACTGTAGCAGAAGTGATTAGAGAGTTGGAATTATCTAAGTTGATCTCCTCCATTATAGATCTCTATCCCTACCATTTATCCTTCCAAAAATTAGCAAGAAGAACATTACCAATAATCCATCTTTCCTTATCGTCCACAAAACTCCACATTTTTTTTATTCCTGAGGCAATAGAGGAGGGGCGACAGTCTTTAAGAGTTCTTCCATCTTTCTTGACAAACCTAGCTCTGAGAAAAACAGCAGCAGTAGATTTCTCTTTTCTCATTCTCCAAACAAGTTTGCAGAGCATGGCCTTGTTAGAATCTCTAAGCCTCCTTATTCCCAGACCCCATTCCACCTTTGGCTTGCACAAGGTGTCCCACTTGACAGTGATCGACCTCACCGTGTCAATCTCCCCTGTTCAAATAAAATTCCTCATCCATCTCACCATCAGAGAGATGAGGGATGTAGGCCACCAGTAAACTGAAAAACTATGTGTAGGCATTCCAGAGATAACAGTTTTTACCAATTCCACCCTCCCCGCCATTGACAAGAGCTTGCCTTTCCAACCTGCCAGTCTACTCTTAATCTTGTCCATGATCGGAAACAAGGCCTCCTTCTTTATTCTTCCCTTGAAAATTTCCACTCCAAGATATTTGGTAGGGAAATTACACACCGCGATGCCCAGAATGTTAGAGATGCACTGCTTCCTGGCAAGAGGGATTTTTCCGAGGAAGAGCTTGCTTTTTTCTAAGCTCATACATTGGCCTGAAAATTCCTGATATTTAAGCAAAAAATCCTTTAAATTTCTGATATACCTCATAGTGGCATTGGAGAAGATAAAAATATCATCTGCAAATAGAATATGACTAGGGGTAGGGACGCCTCTTGGACCCTGAAGCGGCTTCAATTTATTCATGTGAATCAAGGACTTAATCCCTCTGGACAAAACTTCTTCCGCAATAATAAAGAGTAAAGGAGAAATAGGGTCCCCTTGTCTTAAGCCTCTCTCAACATCAAAGTATCCCTACGGGCCTCCATTGACCATAATTGATATCTTAGTCGATATCAACATCTGATGCAGTCATGTAACCCATTTCTCAGAGAATCCAAACTTACGAAGAACCAGAAACAGGAAATGCCACGAAATAGTGTCATAAGCTTTTTTAATGTCAATTTTAAGGCCAAGACCACCCCCTCTTGTAGAAGCAAATATCATATTAGCAAGCTCTGATGCAAGACTGATGTTCGAATGAATTAATTTCCCTTTTTGAAAAGCCCCTTGTTCTTCTGAAATCAGACGAGGAAGGAATTTTTCAAGTCTCAAAGCCATCACTTTTGATATGATCTTGCAAAAAAAAATCCCCATGCATAAGGGGCGGAATTTGTCCAGAGAGGAAGCACCTTCCACTTTAGGTATCAGCACCAAGAAATTGTTGTTTATGCCTCTAGGCATATGACTAGAGCTAAATAAATGGCGAGTTGCAGAACATACCTCCCTTTCAAAAATATTCCAGCATCTCCTAAAAAAAGCTCCTGTAAGGACCTGGAGAGCTGTCCGGGTCGAGCTCCCATATTGCCTTCTTTATCTCTTCATCACCCGGGATAGAATCCAAGAAAAAAATATCGTTTTGTTGAAGAACCGTGGGAATGGAGTCAAGAAGGTCCACATGATCTATAGTAGGGGTGGCTTTGTGGAAATCCTCATAAAATTGCACAATGTAGTCTCCCAGCTGTTCGCGACCTTCCACAATGGTCCCATCTTGTTTCTTAAGGCATCTAATGGTATTTCTAATTCTTCTCATTTTTGCAGACAAATGGAAGAATTTAGAATTCCTGTCCCCCTGCTTCATCCATCTGATTTTAGCCTTTTCCGCCCATAGATTTTCATGCAAATCCAAGGCTTTAATCAAAGAAGTTTTTGCATCTGCTTCCCTAGCAAAAGAGTGGTCATCTAACCCGTTGGCTTCAATGTCTAACTGCACTTGCTTTAAGTTATTTTTTGCATCTTCAAGAGCTCTATCAATGTGTGGAAACGAGGTCTTAGCCCAGTTTTTCAAAACTTCTTTTAATTTTTTCAGCTTGAGCATGAGGAAGAAGATAGGGTTCCCTGAAATCCACTCACTCCAAGATGAGTTAACCACAGTTTCAAAATCTGTATGGTCTATCCAAAATTTGTGAAACCGAAAAGGGGCATTAGGCTGTCTCTGAGACAGAGCTAAAGTGACCATAATAGGGGCGTGATCAGAGGCAATTCGATCAAGGACTGTTTGGGCACAATCCTGAAATCTAGATATCCATTCGTCATTACAGAAGCTTCTATCCAACACTGCGCGAACATTACCTCTGCGGCGGTTGTTGGACCAAGTAAACTTCATTCCAGAAGAAGGCACTTGAGCCATTACACAAGCATCAACCATGGCTCCAAATTCAGCTGCCGACCCCATACTGAAGTTGCCCGGCCCTCTCTTCTCATGAGATTGCAAGGTTGCATTAAAATCACCCATAATTACCCATGGAGTAGGGGACTAAGGAGAATCAGCCGTCAACTTCATCCACAAAGATCTTCTTTCAGCTCTAAAGCTACTCGCATGAATGAAAGAGATCTGAGCAGTAATTGAGTCCCATGTAATAGAAACCGAAATATGCTGCTCTAACTCAACAATAATTGTAGGAATATTCTATTCAACAAGTAATTAAATTCTCATTTTAGACTTCGTTTGTTTTTGGATAAACAGTTGAAACAAATTATTATAAAATATGAAATATCCCTTTTGTTTCTAAGGTTGTGAAATATGAAAATCTTATAGAAAGCTTCTCAAAATATAATAATAATAAAATATAATAATAATAATAATAATAATAATAATAAGTAATAGGTAGTTATCTAACCATAGGTCAGCTATGGCTGGTTAGCCATTGTAAGACTTAACTATGATTGAGTTAGCTGTAGTAAAATTAACTATAGTTGAGTTGACTGTTATAAGATTAGCCAACTCAGCATAGGAAGGGGATGAGCTCGTCAATAAATAAAGAGTCCACTTTAGCAATGAAGGGGACAATCTAGCCAATGAGGGTGATCATCAACGTCTATATAAAGGATACTTAACAGATTCGGAAGGTAGGACCCTCAACGGATGTACTACTCTACGTTCTCTATCCTTTTTTTTTTCTTTACTTTTTTATCTATGACCTGATTTAGGCATCGAAGTCTCTTTCTCAAAGCTTCCTCCGAGGCAGTTTCTAATCTGTGTTGTGTAGGATTGTATGGAGTGAAACCGTGCATCAATAGATAGATAGATCGATAGATAGATAGATAGATAGATAGATAGCTATCAATACAACATTTTTTCCCCATGAATGCAATATATCCAACAAGCAGAATTAAGAAACCAAACTGCAAACCAGATAAAAATATGCCACCTCTTTAGAATACTGATCAAACTCGAGGCCATAACTTGGAACTTCTCTTATATGATTTGATCAATTCGTCCAATCATCTCAGGATTTCTAATTTTTTTAATCCAAAACAACTTCTTTATTTTTTAAATTTTAATGAAATAGATGTAAATTGTAACATTGAATTGAATTGTTTATTGTTATATAAATTTTTAATAGTTGTTTAATGTAAATTAAAATTTTTTTTTATTGAAATATATGTAAACTTAACATTGAATAGCTTAAACATACTATGTATATGTTAATCGATTTAACGATTTATTTAAATGGTTTAAACTATAAAACCAAAATTGAATTACGATTTTAATTTTAAAACTAAAATCGAACCATTTAATAAACAATTTCACAGTTTCAATACAAACCGTTCAACTCAATTTCGATAAATGATTTTGATTTTGAATTCACATCCTTATTGGTAGGTACTCTCATTCATCCTTCTCTTCTCTGGTTTTACTAACAAAGCAATTTTTATAAGACATGTAGTCTGCCATTGTTGGTGTAAGGTTCTCAATTTTGTCAAGGCTGTGCCAAATGGATTATCACAATACCTCATGGTTTAAAGTATCTCCGATACCGATACGATACCCTCCGATACGTATCTTAAATTTAGCCGACCGATACGATACACACCGATACGATACATGAAATTTTTAAAATTCTTTCGTATCGATATATATCCTATGATACATATCGATATGCACCAATACACTATCGATATGTACTGATACTCTATGAAAAATATAAAATCAATGTGAAATATACGGTTCGGTATGTATCAATACGTATCGGTGAGTATTTGTATGTATCGATTGGTACGTATCGATGAGTATCAGTACGTATCAGTGAGTATCAGTATGTATCGATCAATACGTATCGATGAGTATCGGTATGTACCGATACAGTGCTACGGTCATATAGTGGCCAAGATGAGTATTTTTTTCAGAAACACGAATTTTTGAGGGGTTTTTGTTCCAAAGTTGCTGCCAATCATATTTCTCTCTAACTAAAGTGGAAATCAAGGTTGGGAATAAGGATTTTACATTTATGGGACAACTACAAACCTTGAATTCTTAGTGCGATACCCTCAATTTAGTGTTTATGCATAATACATATTATCAATAGTTTTTTTTTAACAAATTTTTTATGCAAAAGTGTTTAAAAAGGTGTTTCATATCCATTTATGTGCGTATCTTTAGCGTATCTTAGCGTATCTCCGATACGATACGATACCCTCCGATACGTATCTTAATTTTGGTCGACCGATACGGTGACCGATACCGATACTTTAATCCTTGCAATACCTATAGCCATTTGGCATCGCAAGGGTTTTTTTGCTTTATAGTTGAGCAATTAGGAAAGGAAAGAATAAATAAATAAAAAAAAGAAAAAAGAAATTTAGTCATTAATTGTAAATTGTGCTATAAGTAGATCAGTTTTCTGCATTTTACAGTTCCCATGGCCTAAGTGCCTAACCATAAAGCAATAACTCTTGCAGTCCCCAGTGATCCATTCCGATGCTCGATTGGGTTACCATCAACTAGCATTTCTTTACAAAATTGAAAACAATTACACCAACAATGGCAGAGGCAGAGGCAGATCCGAAGGAAGAAAATGAGAGTAGCTACCAGAGGTACAAAATCCTCATTTCAAGCCTTCCAAAAGAGGAAGGTTGGGCATCTGAGAATCATTTCTGCCATTACCAAGGCTTCTTTGATCCAGACATATTTTGCCCAGGAGTATTCGCAGTCCAAGACCACTTCAAGGCTCGCTCAAGCGACATTATCATTGCAACCACCCCAAAATCTGGCACTATATGGATCAAAGCCCTTCTCTTCGCCGCTGTTAACCGCGGTATGTACCCACCCACCTACAATCATCATCCCTTGCTCTCCGAAAACCCCCAGCTCCTAGTGCCATTTCTAGAGCTAAGGCTTTACGATAGCAAAATCATCCCTGATTTTGAAATCCTTCCCGACATTGAAACGCTTCCCTCTCCCAGGCTCTTTGGAACTCACATACCTTTCACATCACTGCCACAGAGCATGATCGATTCTGGTTCCCGGATTGTTTATCTTTACCGGAATCCAAAAGATGTGTTTGTTTCCATGTGGCATTTTAATAACAAGATCAGAGCCACGGTCTCAAAGCCACCTTTGAGTGCCATGGAAGCATTTGAGAGGTTCTGCAAGGGGGTTTCCCAATTTGGGCCTTTCTGGGATCATGTGTTGGTTTACTGGAGAGCTAGTCTGGAAAGGCCTCAACAAGTGTTGTTCATCAAGTATGAAGAGTTACAAGCAGACCCAGGTGGTGTTTTGAAAAGAGTAGCTCATTTTGTGGGATTCTCTTTCACGTCTGAGGAAGAAAAAGAGCAAGGATTGGTTGATAAGATCTTGAGGTTGTGCAGCTTTGAGAATTTGAGTAGTCTTGAGGTGAACAAGGCTGGAAAAAGCCCTAAGGGTCTTGGATATGGGGCTTTCTTTAGAAAAGGTAAGGTTGGGGACTGGGCAAACTATCTTACATCTGAGATGATTGAACGAATTGACCAGATCACGGAAGAGAAGTTCCATGGTCATGGCCTCAAGTTCTGTTAAGTATATATTCTGAAGAGATGAAAATCTCCTTTTTTTACATGGTTTGCAGTTTGTTTTCATTATTCTGATTGTTCCATATGTTGATTTCAAGTGTGTTTATTCCAAACTTGAACTGCAGCATTATAGATTGTGGTTTTTAGCACTACAGCGTATAGCACTTTCCAAAGGTCTTCACTCTCTTATTATTATTATTATTGAAGGAGACAATCAGATGATCTCCAGGCGTGTATTACTTACATTATTGAAGACTGCCTCCAACTATGCAATTAATTTTGTCATGTCTCTTTTGTTCATGTTTATAGGGAAAAGAATTCAGTAGCTAGCTGACTGTCTTGCATCTTTTGGTAGATCATGTGCTAGCCTCTCTGTTCCCCATAGTTTCCTTGTAAATAATCTCTCCTTGGATTTTCAATCCGTTCATGTACATCGCTCTTTTTCTATTAATTCAAAAAAATAAAAAAATATATATATATATATATATATATGGCCCTATATTCAAGAAAAAAGGGATAAAAATCCTCTTTGCAATTCCGATCGCGTGCAATACTGTGCAATAACCCCTGTCGATGTCAACGCGTGGACATTTCGGATTGAACGGCTCAGATTAACCCTCCAATGAAACAATCTAAAACCGTGGTTCTTCAGCTTAAATCAAACCGAATCGGCTATTCAAACCAACCGGTTCATGTTTTAACTCAAAACCTAAGAGATTTCTATCCATTCCCTCTCTCTCTCTCTCTCTCTGTCTGCCCCAACTCACACAACGGTTCTTTTTCTTCTTCTTGTCCTCCTTGGCTGTTATTGTTTTCAAAATTTCAAGTTCTGAGCAAAGCGATCAGCTCTAAAGGTGAACTCTTGAAAAGAAGAATGGGGATGGCAGCAGAACCGACAATTAGGGTGGGGGTGACTGCTGCAACGTTTTGTTTGCTTGTTCTAACTCTGATATGCACCATATCAGTCTCCTGCAAACGTTTTGTTTGCTTGTTTTAATTCCCCACTAGATTTCTGTAATAATCGACCTCTGCATAGGGTATTGCACAATATTGCACGAGATGGAAATTACAGAGGATTTTTATCCAGAAAATAATGAACAACGGGAATAAAAGCTTGGGAAATTACAAAAGTATCCATTACAAATGACAATGGATTTTGAAGCTTAGCAATTCAAAATTTTAAAACCAAATGACATAACTACCCCTATGTTCAGCGAAGATCCTATTAATTATAGTATACGGACAGTCACTAATTTGTTTGTTAGGAGTGACGAAGAAAAACACAAGGGCCCATGGGCAAAATAATGAAAGAAAAATGGAGATAATAAAGCTCCAAAAATGCACCCCCTGATAATCCAACAGTTTAAGATCTTTTCCATGTACGTGACTATTGTTGGCTACATTTTCCAAGGGTAATCGTAGGGCCCTAGGGGGTGTCAATTTGAGGCCTGCCCAATCGTGTAAAGTTCGGACCAGCCTGATATGTTTATAAACAGTTGTTCCAAGTGTGAGTGGGATACTCATCAGTCATTCGATTGGGATCGATTGATTATGAGCCTGATCTAGCCTGACCCTTTAGAATAATTTTAGCATTTTAAATTCCTTTTGTGACTCCAAAATCCCACATCCTAAAGCCTTAGAGAGTTTGTGCCTGGTTTTTGTTGCTTAGATTTCAAGTACAGAGTATTTTTAGATAACTAGTTTTTAATAAAAAATGGCAATTTGATGTCCCTAATTTATTAGAATATTCTGAGGACTTTTTAAGACCCATATGAAGCCTGTTTAGATTTAATCAAGCATGTAGCCTGTCTAAGGTCCGTTTAGCTTGATTTTAAAAAACATGAACTTGACCAACCAATTATAAATATTACTATGTTCACCTAATGTAAACCTAATTAATTAAACGAACAGTCATGATGCAAAGGTCAAATTGGCTCAGCCAGGCCTATGAACAAGCCCAACCGAGCCAATCCACCTATTTATGCACTGTGCAAAATGAAATTTTCATATTGGACATAATGGTACGAGTCTCTCTTTTAAGGTTAACTAGCCTCCATGGGCTTTATCTGTCGAAAGTCCTCCCCGCATATATCTTACCGAAAAGAAAAAATATCCTCTCACATCATTTTTTGTGGAGACTCAAAAGGGTAGTACTCCAAAGTAGAGAAGGGAAACTTTCTGGTTGCATCGCAGAGTAATGTTTCCAAACTGGGTTATTTTTTAGGTTAAACAACCTATGTACTTACTAAATCATAATGTAGAATACTTGTTGGCTAGTTCAAGGTTTAGGGTTCATGAGTGTAACCTTTTTTTAGCTAAAAGTCAGTAAAGTATATAATTAGCTCAAAATATAATAGGATATACAAGATTTACATCTAGGAATGGACTTACAAATGAAACTGTATACAAAAGGCATACACAAGAGACCTTAAGCCTCCACCTTCGGCATGGTTGTTAGCAAAGATTAAGGATCTCAAAATTTATTCAAAGGGATCACCTTCGACATTGCCTTCAACAGTACCCTTTAGACAAATAATAGACAAAAAATTAGGCACAATAAAACCTCAAGTCCATCAAGCAAACCGATAGCAAGGTCTATTCAAACTATCCCATATTATATCATGATACACTAAGTTTGGGTAAGAAATCCAATAAGTGGACCGTTGTGTCAGAACACAATTCTTTGCAATGGAATCGGCAATGACATTACCTTCTCTATAGCAATGGGAAATTCACCAAGCAATAGAGACTAAGGAAAGACCGTGAATATACCCATTGTTACTGAAATCTCCAAGATATATTTCCATTTTGAATGGCAGCAACTACTGTACTTGAGTCATTTTCTATCCATATATTCTAGAAAATTCTTTTCCTTTTCACATTCTAGTGCAACAAAAAATTTTTAATTCAAAAGAAGAAAGAAGAAAAATAATTACACTCAACCGAGAAACTAACAACCAAAAACCAAGCAAAGAGCAGGACAAAATAAAAAGGGGGGAGGGGGAGGGGGAGGGGGAGGAGCAAAGGAAATGAATTGAGGGAGAGAATCCCAACCTGAAGCAATCCGCTTGTTTCTCCTACTCTTCTTGCAAGGGCCAATAATTGAGGGAGCTTCGTGCCACGCCTCAAAACTGATAGAGTGATGCAGGAGCATTTTCAAATGGGCTAACAACCCATTCCAATAAGCCCACAAGCCCAAGCCAATGGTTAGAAGCTGGAAATAAAAGTTGCAGTCAGGACTTTGGGGTTACTTCATGGAGACACCTGAACCAACTTAGAAGGAGCTAGAAGTCGTGCCATATATGGATGGAAAGATCTAGAAGTTTATTTTCCAAAAAAAAAAAAGTGCATCATTTTCTATTTTATAGAAGAAGTTATGACCGTTTTGGTAGAGTGTGTCTGGGCTGACTGCAGATTCTTAGAAGTCCGAAATTCATCTTTTTAGTCCAACTTTCATTCACATTCAGTTCTAGAACTTCTTGAGCACTTCAACCATTATATTTCTAGACTCTTCAAGATGTGGAAATGCCTTTCAAGGTTCCCAAAGTCCTTTCCTATTGGATAGTTGTTTATCTTCCCCATGTTTGTCTTTTCCAATTAGTTTTTGGAAATTGCCTATGCTTGGAAGGTTATTCCATGCTCATCTATATAAGCTTACACCAGTGAATGGAATGGAATATAATTGGAGTTTATTCATAATTTGAGTTTTTCGCCTTTGAAAAGAAGTAGTTCTTTTTAAGTTCTCTTATCCCTTGGGTGGATTTTCTTTGGATGGCGAGTTCTTTTGTTCTTTTGAATTGATCACTTGTGTTACCTCCTAATCCTCTATAATTTTCCGGCGTTATAGAGGAGCAGATGTATTATTATGTATATGATGAGTTAGACCATCTTGTAAAATTCATCCACACCATATACGAAAGATGACGACATATATAGAACACCATTCTTCCTATACCATCACAAACTGAATTACCCTAAAAATTAGGTAACACCGACACCCATTCCCACTCCCCAAGGAAAGACCGAATCTGCCCGGAAGAAGGTCAGCATTTAACAAGAATATTGTCTTAAATAGTATTAAAAAATGGACAATTAAAGAAAAAGTGATTAATGTCCTCTTTAGCTCTTGAACAAAGGCAACAATTAAGAATTGACATATATTTGCGCCGAAAGAAAGATTTGAGTTGGGGAAGCAGAGATTATAGCCTTCCAAGCAATGAAAGTATGTTTTGGAATGAATCCTTAGGAATCGATTTGATATATGTAACTTCTCCTTTGGGGAATTGATTAGATACATGACACGTACCTTGCATTGAGGATAATACGGGAAAATTCAACTCCTTTTTTTTTTTCTTTTGATGAAAAGGAAAAATTCAATACTCTCTTTAGCTATAAAATGACCAAAATGCTCTATCCAATAAAAATTATATTCACCAAACACACATTCCTCTAGCCAAAAAAAAAAAAAAAAGAAGAAGAAGAAGAAAACCAAACACACATTCCTACAACCCGCTCCCCCACTACAAACATTCTGAGTGATTATTCTCATAACATAAAAGATGCCCGAATTAGTTGACATACAACTGTACTACCGATATTAAACGCAGAAAAAAGGGGAAGTATTAAAAGTTGGGAATCCCCCTTTTCTCTGAGTGTTACTTTTTTTTTTTTAATTAATCGATAAATAAAATAATATATTAAAATAAGAGAACGTACAAAGAATACTTCTTTTATTTAATGTTTTCCTTGAAACTAATATCAGAGCTACAAATTAAGTCTATTATTTACATGTCAAACTGACCTTGTATTACAGCCTAGGACCGAGTTTCCCGAATCTGTTCACCGCGGGCCACCCAGGCCGGGGGGTAGGGCGTGTCGCATGCATGGGGTGTTCTTTGTTAGATTCACATGATTAATTCACCACGCAGCTCAGGAACACTATCCTATAGCCTAGGGGTGTCAATCAATCGGCTTGATCGGGTTTATTTGGGTTTGATCACTTGAAAGCCTTACATTGTGAACGTTCGTTTAAGTAAACAGGCCTAACTTCAGGGGATATGATACGGTTTATAATCGGGCCGGTCAACCGAACGGACTTTAATCGGACTACCTTAAACGGGCCTTAACCGTGTCTTAACCGATCTATGGACCTATTTACCTTGGAATTCTTTTCTTAAGTGGCTTGAAGGCTCATAATTGTTCAATTTGAATAAATCACTGTAATTTTATACAAAAAATAATCAAAGTAGAAGGTATATCGAATCTTTAATAAAGAAAAGAAATGATATGAGATTATGATTATTTTTAATAAAGGGGTCACACTATGTCTTAGCATATGGATTATGCTTTAGCATAAATCCAAGAAAAATAATTGGTTCAACCCTCCTTCACTTCACTTCACTTCCTTAAAATACAATACTAATCTATTTATTGTTAGTAATAAGTGCGGATCAGTGGCTCCTTTGCTGATCCCAACGTAGGTCTTAGACGAAGGAAAGGAAAAACTTGTGTTTGTTATTATGCGTTTTGGGATGGGACCATGTGCTAGCACATTTGCCAGCTCATAATAGAGGAACAACTTCCTGCCGCATTAGTGACATTTGATTTTCTTGACTATGAATTAGTTCCATCACGTGGTAGCTCCCAGTGGGCCGAGATATTTTTTTTTGGTAATCGTTTAGATGATTGTGACCCTATATACGCCAAAGAAACAAATTTTGATATGGACAAAACGGCTTTTTTCTTTTTTTCTTTTTTTATGGAGCCTGTAGTCAATAACATGCTCTCTAATGAAATGGAACCCACTAACCCGTGTCTTTATTAAGAATTTTTTTTTTCCATTTATGAAGAAAGAAAAATTCTTGTCCTTGCAAATTAAAGGTTGTTTGGATACATTGAAGAGATTTTTTGTTCATCATGATTGAATTTTTTTTTTCTTACGTTTAAAATGGGAGGCCTTGATTAGTTTGCTCTATACAACAAGTAATTAAATTCTCATTTTAGACTTCGTTTGTTTTTGGATAAACAGTTGAAACAAATTATTATAAAATATGAAATATCCCTTTTGTTTCTAAGGTTGTGAAATATGAAAATCTTATAGGAAGCTTCTCAAAATATAATAATAATAATAATAATAATAAGTAATAGACAGTTATCTAATCATAGGTCAGCTATGGCTGGTTAGCCGTTGTAAGACTAACTATGATTGAGTTAGCTACAGTAAAATTAACTATAGTTGAGTTAGCTGTTATAAGATTAGCCAACTCAGCATAGGAAGAGGATGAGCTCGTCAATAAATAAAGAGTCCACTTTAGCAATGAAGGGGACAATCTAGCCAATGAGGGTGATCATCAACGTCTATATAAAGAATACTTAGCAGGTTCGGAAGGTAGGACCCTCAACGGATGTACTACTCTACGTTCTCTATCCTCTTTTTTTTTTTTTTCTTTACTTTTTATCTATGACCTGATTTAGGCATCGAAGTCTCTTTCTCAAAGCTTCCTCCGAGGCAGTTTCTAATCTGTGTTGTGTAG
>NW_024869471.1:0-16998 GCF_013358625.1 Macadamia integrifolia | reverse complement strand
TTTGAAGAGAACGTCGTTATCTAAAAAACCAAAAGTCGGTCAAACCCAGCAAGAGAAGAAAGTGCATGCATAAAAAAAACAGTTCACAATCTTTTCAGTTTCCTCTCTGTTTTCTCAATCTGATGTTTGGAAAAGAACTGATAACAGCAAATAGAAAGAGTTTAGAAATGTTACCTTGTTTAGCTTAAGACGATTGTCCACGATTTTACCTTCAGAGGTGAAAAGAAAACTTTCCGCCATCTTATATAGCAAGAATTCGTATCCTCTTTCATCTGCTACAAGAAATTCTCTCTCCCCAAAATCTGTATATGTTGATATTGGTTCTACCTCTGTATACAAAACCCATTTTGTTAAATTTCCAACAAAGACCCACATCAGGAATCAAAGAAAAAGATGAACAAAATTGAGTTGATACTGACGGTAACTGACCTGCCATCTCAAAATCATGGAGGATGAAATCGATGGCTAGCTCTATTGGAGTCTTTGGTGCCCTGAAAACCCCCCAAAAATGAAAGTTAATCTGCAACACTTAATCTGATAATAAGATGATCAAGGGAGTTAGAAGAGGATTACGATGATGGTTCCGGTCCTGTGGAGAGGCCACTTAGCATAGCCTCCTGATTCCTGAGTTCCTGAATCGCCGAGTCCACGGCTTTATTATACGAAGCCGCAGCTAAACCGCTTGGGAATATCTTCCCACTGAAACCGATTCAGAAAAACCGAGTCAGATACCAAGAATCGTCCGTGTTGTTTGAAACCCCATCATATAAAGAAAAAGAACTACAATAAGAACAGCACGAAACACAATTGCGGCACAAACATCGTACGGCCGATGCTCTACTCAAAATATCAAATCGAATGTTTCACGTCGTAAACCCTAATCGTTTCTCGTCAGTGACAACTGGACATATGAAGAAAATGCTAAATTACGCCGGGGGAAGTATAATGGTTGACCATAATTGAAATACTAAACTCCACCTGTCCATCGATAGACATCTCACTACCTCAGAGTAAATGGCGTTCAGGCGTTGTCATGCGCACCTCTACAACCCCCGGCGTACTCTAGCGAAACCCGTGACAAAATAACTCGCAGGAAGAGAACAAGAAAGAAGAAGAAAAAGAGGAAGTAACGAACCTTCGATCGTAGATGTTGAAACGAGCATTACTGTAATCGGAAAAGCAAGTGCGAAGACCTGATTCGCAAGCTAATTCCCAAACCGGATTAGATTCCTTCCCGCCAACGCCTTGGATCCAACCGGCACCCAACTCCACCGACACGTCTCCAAAATCTTCCTTCCGAATCCTCCCTCCAATACGATCCGAAGCTTCGAGTATCACCAAATCATCCACTCCGTTCTCCGCCAATAACTTCGCGGCCGATATACCTTTACACAGAACAAGAACAACAAATCAGATTCAAATTTCAACGAAAGAGAGAAAACCTGACTGTATCGGAGGAGTTTTTCTCACCGGAAATCCCTGCTCCGACGATGATGACGGAACAAGGAGATGAAGAATCCATAGAGCAGCGGCGAGAGAGAGAGAGAGAGAGAGATAGAGGAGAATTTCCGGTTGCTCTGGTTATTAGTTTGTATATGAGAGAGGAAGAAGTAGCGGGAGTTTGGCCTTTTATAGGATGTGTGTGACTCGAATTCTACTACTTGACCTGACGCGTTTGAGGAGGATGAGCAGGAAAGGGCAGATTGGTCTTTCTACCTCAACGACCAAGATGAGGCGATCAGTTAGATGGTGAGGTGGAAGGATAAATTTGTAAAAGGGATTAGTCGGGGCTAAGTACACCCAAACCCGAGCCCGAATGTTTTGTTCCTTGTGTGGTCAATGTCGAATGTGGTTAGAACGACTTCCACGTGTCACAATCTATCTTCGTATCTTGTCACGTGACAATTATAATAGTGGCCGTGCGAAGCATGTGATGTACAACAAATTGACACTCGGAGGGTCAGACGTGTGACAAACGAAAGGTGGACAGTGGTAGAACATACACAAACGTTAGTGGTGCTATGAAACATGCTGTTGATGATTTTATGTACGCTCTCATTGGACTTATATTGGTGTAGAAACCATGCTCTGGAATAGAGAATTCTCTCCTTGGCGAAAAATTAAGATTTAGAATAATATGTGGAGGAAGGGTTGTCAATAATTGGCCTACAACTATAGATTCAACGTGAACCTATTGGTTGACGTTCAAGATCAGCTGATTATTCAACATGTCGGGTTCATGCACCGATTGATTGGTATTCCAGCAATACCAATGCAATTATCCAATAGTTAACCAGATGTTTATAACACGATTAGCCCCATTTAAGGACAATTTATAACCCAAATAGTCAATTATCTAATTACAACCCAATTAGCCCAAATAAATTGAGCCTAGTTATAGACTGAAAATCAGCGATTGAATAGAAACTTGTCCATGTCCTTCTTGATTACCCAAACAGATATACACACAGTGCAGAACCTTAAATTGTTGGGAACGATTCTTAGACCCCACCAGATCTAACTATACGTAACCGATTGACACCCCTTAGCCTTAGGTGGAGGATATGACGGATGCTAGGGGTGAGATGAAAGACGCTAAGTATCGGATAATGTCGGAATCAGAACAGAACATGGACATGTGAAAAGTACTTTGGGCCTGACTTTGAATGGCATCTACAAAAGGTATTGGGCTAAGCCTACCTCTAGAATGCAAAAAAGTTGGACCCTACTAAGCCCATGTCAGATTCCTCCTACAAGTAGGCTCAAGGTCACAAAGCAGACAGCCCAAGCCCCGGGGGGGGGGTTTTGAGGGTTTCTAGGACAGTTTATCTTGATAAGCTTATGAAGGTATCCCAAGCATCGTCACATAATAGAATAGATTGGGTTCAAATTTTGAAGATAGATCCCAAGGTCTCGTTCATACATTTAAAATTTTAGTTTAAACAAATTTTGCCAAAAGTGACAATTTGGATTTGAAAATTTAGGACCATACGATAATACACAATTAGTGGTCAGAGTACTATACATGGGCATCAATGCATGTCACTACTTCGGTTTTTTTTTTTTTTTTTAAAATGAATGCACAAGATTGTATTGAATTGAATTAAAATCTGAAATTTGATATGTGGTTAATTCAAACAATGAATTATTTATCATATGATCAAAAATTCAAAACTATGATAACATTATTCTTTTTATTTTTTATGGTAAAAAATTGGTTACTTGGATTTAAACATCAGAGGTAATTCAAAATTACTAACCCACTTTATATTCTCTTTCCTAAGAAGGTTCCAAACAAATAACTCATTGACCCTACTTTGAAGTCATAGGTTGCCCATTCTCTAAGGCATGTACCTAATCCCCACAAAATTTATTATTTATTATTATTTTTGACAATCCTTGCCTTGAAAATAAAGGGTTTGAATGGGCCATCTTTTGTGCGTGTGTGTGTGAAGAAGTGAGTACACACTGTAGTGGTTGTGAATTTGAATCCAACTGCCTAATGGAACTATTGATTTCTATCCTTTCTTTAACACACAACTTGATGTGTCTGACATCTTTGTTTTGAAATTTAGGGTTCTTAAGTGCATCTGTCATATTTCTTTTCCATGTGTGAATAGGTGAAATGAGTTTTCCTTATCATACTGTAATGATTGTGAGTTTGAATCCAATTAGTTGCCCATTGGAACTATTGATTTCTATCCTTTCTTTATCACATAACTTGATGTGTCTGACATCATTGTTTTGAAATTTAGGGTTCTTAGTTGGATCTGTCAAATGGGTCTTCTTCTCAATGTATGAATTTGAATCCAATTGCCCATTGGAACTATTGATTTCCATCCTTTCTTTATCACATAACTTGATGTGTTTGACATCATTATTTTGAAATTTAGGGTTCTTAGGTGCATCTGTCAAATGGGTCTTCTTCTCTATGTGTGAATAGCTGAAATTCCCTTCCTATGCTTTCCAACAAAGATATTTCTGTTAATGGAACTTAATTAATTATTGCCAACATAGATTCAGTTCAACTGCATAGATGATAACAAAGACGAGTTTCAATCATTACTAAAGACTTTATTGTGTTTTTCTACTCCACTAATGAGAAGCTTCCACTTAGTGTGAGTAAGTTTAGAAAATTTTGGAGTTGACTTGACCCACCCATGTGTCTTTCCAGTTTCCACTTTGAGGTTCTTTTTACATAGGTCCTCAAATGGAGCACTTTGACCTTACATTTCCACTTTCATAGATACAATGAATGATCTATGATATGCTTGGATTTCTTAGACCATAATTATAGTCAATTGGATTCAAATTCAAATGTTACTTAGGCTTATAGGTAATACAGTTCACTTTCCTAGAGAGAAGGATTGATCCATTATCCATATAGATAGTGAATGGTGGGTTTAGATTGTAATAATGTAATGGATTAAGAGATCAGTGCTTGATTGCATAGTTTTTGCACTAGTGTGAGGTCAATGAGAGTGTGCAGAGACATATATATATATATATATATATATGGATATGATTTTTAATTCTACAGTGGTTGAGTGATAATTTTGCACAATGTGTTTAGGCGTAAGAGCTACATGACCACGTAACATTCTGTAACGTTTTTTTCTTCCCAATGTAATCTAAAACCCACTTGTGCATGTTAGCCAAATGTGTGCAATCCTATGGGCTGTAGTGGTTGAAACACTTAATGGCCTTGTTATCGGGTCCACATTTACCATGTGAGGGAAAAAAAATCTTTTGAGTATTGGGTAAAGGGAAAAGTTATTTAGACCCAGGTTCAGTATGCTATTTCCTGTTGTGTATACCTCTCTCTCCTCTTAAATGAAATGTCATAGCTGTCTTTTGTCGTAAAATAGCATTTCGTTATGCACCTCATTGATGTGCTCTCCTATGCTGTTTGCTCAGAAACCTTCTCCCTTTGTTAAATATAAAAGGATCAGGTTGATCAATACCTCTGTTAGAATACGAAGGTGGTTGTACTCTGACTTCACCATGATGGGGGCAAAGATTACTATTTTGCCCTCACCAACATGGGTCATCATTTGGGTTGAATTTCAATTAATTCAGCTTGAATTTTAAATGATTTATTAAATTACGTATATATCCCCATCATTTGTAGAATCTAATGCAATATTCTTAATTGGAATAAATAGAATTTTGTTTTCTTCGGCCTAAGATGAAGAAAGAATCTCTTCACTAATAGTTATTAATGTTATGGTTGGATTCTTAAAAAAAGTGAATGTAATCATCAACTCATGCCCCTATTATTGAAAATCCAAAACGCCCTTCCCCAATTCAATCAGAGGAGCAAACCCTGTGGATGAAGAGGTCCCTCTTCAAGACAGGTTAAGAGAAACAAGGTCAGATTGAAAAACTAGAAGTGGGTTATGACTTATGACCACCCCTGAGGAGTCATGAAGATTTTCCCAATACGATTGAAGGCCCTTGTTGCCTTTGTCTAAGTCTGTTGTGGGTTTGGGCCTCAGTGTCAAGCCACTGGGTTGGTCTTGGTCTTGGATCTTCATGACAATTAAGATTGAAAACAATCCAAGCCCAAGCCCAATATGAAGCCCATTATGGAACCAAAACCTCTTGGCCCTATTATTAAAGGAGACCCATAGGTCATTCTTAAGTGGTTCCTACCTAATCTAATGGCCACAAACAGAAAAATCCCCTCCATATGACCCAAAATGAGGCCATTCTTTCTCCCTATTCTTAGGGTTCTCTCTCTTTCTAGCCAGAGTTTCCCTTCAGTGAGGAGTTCAGCCATTGCTGCTTTATGACAGTTTTAGGTGCCCATGGCTTCCATTCCTCCTGACGACAGCCTAAGCCCTGCCCAATCTTGGGCCTTGAAATTCTAGTGCAGGCCCACCCTGCAGGCTGATGTCATGAGGCCAACAGTTGTCGCTTTTACTTCCATAAATACCCTTCTTCACCCTATAAATGGCAATAAGTAGGACATGTGTTGGCCTCTCATATAAACGTGCATCCTGATTTTTTTAGCCCACAATGTATGCTCTTCTTGATTGTTGATACTTATCATGGTTGTAATTGATAAAAAAAAAGTTATAAGATGATAAACAATAATAAAGTGGTTGTTTTATCTTATTTGAGTAGCCTGTGATATTGAGAGAGAGAGAGAGAGAGAGAGAGAGAGAGAAATTCTGATTCAAGCATCGGTGGGAATTGGAGTTGTTATGTTCATCTCCTATTAGTGTTAATCTACCTCAGAGAAGTATCTTAGTATAATTAATAGTATTAATAGTTTCTAGTATATAAGACGTAACTAATGAACATAACTGAGGAACAACTGGAGATTAGATCTCATAGAATTCAATTTCCATCCTCAACCCGTGACCAATATTTATCTGAAGCTTTCTTCGTAATTCTCAAAACTTCTTTGTAATCACTTCTTTCTATGTCTCATTTCATAGGGAATCTCAAAGTGGTTCTATTTCATTATATTCCATCTATATAAGTTTTTAGATGTTATAGATTATCTTTAATACCCATCGGAATGCCAAAAAATTAGGTTGACACTTTACATTTTTGTCATATTTAGCAAATAATAATTTTCTTCCATAAAATGGCTCTACAATTGTAGATGCCATATTTACATAAGCATCTACAAGATAGAGAGAAAACAGAAGGGGAAGAGTCTTCTAACAAGGAGAGGTCCCTAGGAGGAAAAATAGGGTTGGAGGAGAAAAAACACATGCCCCAACTAGAAACAATAATGAACTAGTTTCTATTGGTATCTGGATTTGCTGGGTTATCAAATCCAAGCCTACACCTAATCTTGGAAATAATACTATCCCAACTAGAAACAGTGAGCTGGTGAACAATGCATAACCAAGATAATCTGCCATATAATTGTTGCCTAACACCACCAAATTATTAAGTAGTTAATTTCTTAATTATTTAGAGAATCTCCTCTTGTAAGTCATACACTAAACCCCCCTGGTCTTATGTCAGACTCACTAGTTGCCAGCCACCATTGTGCTACAAGCACAACATAATGTCAAAGATTAGGGTCCCTACATTATCTTAAACTAAGGGTATAAATTCGGTACTGATACCATACACCGATACTAATAACATATCAAAGGAGATTAGGTATGGTTTCAATATGACAAAATGGTATCTTCCTTTGTTAGGTACAATATTAGGTTTTAAGATAAAATTGTTTGTTATGTACCGCAATATCATAACCAACCAAAATACTGAATTACTGACTTATCGATTATAAATATATAAAAGGAGAAATATTGTACCGAAATTGTGTTTGAACCGAATAAAAATTGGTACCAAGTGGACTGCCACATAGGCCATAATCTTAGTAGCGACCTGAAGTTTGTAACTGACGAGCAAATAGATTTGGTCAGGAAAATCTACAATCTTTCTTTCCATCTCTGATTCTAGCTCCAATTCTGACTGATTTGCCAATGAAATATGCAACCCTAAGTCGATGACAGTGAATATGGTTAATAGGCGAAGAACCATTAATGCTAGCTAATTCTTTTTTCTAATTAAAATACCAATTTAATTACATTTTTTTTTTTTTGGTAAATAATTAATTTCTTAATGAGTTAGTGCTCTCTCCTACCTTAAGTCATATAGTGGACCGCCTTGGTGTCGCCAGACCCACTAGTAGCTGGCAACCACAATGGTGCTACAAGTGCAACCCGATGCCAAAAGTTTCTATGTTATCTTACATGTATTTAACGAGATTAGGTATGATTTCAATATGACAAAATGGTATTTTTCTAGGTCAGATACGATATCGGTTTTTAAGACAAAACCATTTGTTATCTATCAAAATATCAAAATCGTATCAAAATATCAAAATATATGGTACCGAAGTCGTATTGTACCAAATAAAAACCGATGCCAAGTGGGCTGTCAGATGGGCCCTAATCTTAGTAGCCAGTTGAAGTTTGTAACTGACAAGCAAATAGATTTAGCCAGAAAAGTCTCCCGTTTGCATTTCTATCTCCGATTCTGGCTCTGATTAGGAGCAATTCCGATAAAAGATGCAACCCCAAGCCTATAACGAGTCGATAGGTGAAGAACCGCTAATGCTAGCTAATTTTATCCTAATTAAAATAACAGTTTAATTACATTTCCCTTCCTTATTTTGATAAATAGTTAATTTCTTAATGAGTTAAATGCTCTTTCCTCCCGTAAGTCATATATTGGACTGCCTCGGAGAAAAAAATCCTCTGCCGCAGGTGTGGTAGAGAGGCGAGCATCCGATGGTTGACACGGCATCGGGGTAGGTGCCAATGTCATCTAGGCTATCCGATGCTCGTCGCACTGCCACACCCATGGCAGAGGGTCATCGCCCCCACCTCGGTGTTATGTTGGACCAACTAGTAGCTGGCAGCCACCATGGTACTAGAAATGCAATCCGATGATAAAGGTTAGTGTCCCTATATTATCATAAACAAAGGGTGTCAATTCGTTATCCATACCATATATCAATACAAAAATCACATTGAAGGAGATTAGGTATGGTTTAAACATAACAAAATGGTATCTTCCTCTGTTAGGTACGATATAGGTTTATAAGACAAAATCGTTCATCCTGTGCCAAAATATCAAAACCGTACCAAAATACTAAATTATCGACTATAGATACATAAAAGGAAAAAATATTGTATCAAAACCGTATTTGTACCAAATAAAAAACTATGTCAAGTGGGCTGCCACATGGGCCCTAATTTTAGTAGCCACTTGAAATTTGTAACTGACAAGCAAATGGATTTGGCCAGGAAAGTCTCTAGTCTTTCTTTCCATCTCTGATTCTGGCTCTTACTCCGAGCAATATTTCAATGAAAGATGCAACCCCAAGCCTATGACAATGGTTAGAGTTGACTGGCGAAGAACCACTAATGCTAGCTAATTTTATCCTAATTTAAATACATTTCCTTTCTTTATTTTAGTAAATAATTAATTTCTTAATGATTTTTACGCCATACCCACTAGTAGCTGGCAGCCACCATTTTTCTACAAGTGCAACCCGATGAAAAAGATTAATGTTCATATATTATCTTAAATTAAGGGTGTCAATTCAGTATCGATACCGTATACCAATACCTAAACCATATTGAATTACCATACCAAAAGAGATTTGCTTCGGTTTTGATATGACAAAATGTTATATTCCTCAATTCAGTTTCATATCGGTATTTGAGACAAAATCATTCGTTATGCACCGAAAAATACCAACATACTGATTATAGATATAAATAGGGAGAAACTGGAAAAAATATTGTACCGAAACTGCATTTGTACCAAACAGAAATTGTATTTGTAGCTAATAAAAATCATATAGAGCAAGCACAATATCAATATTGAAATGTAGGTATTTTTCTCAGTATGGTACAATTTTGGTATTTGACTCTTGGCTTGTTTGTAAAAAAAGGGTACCCAATATCGAATACCATATCTATTGACACCCTTTAGACTCATACAAATATGGTAATTAAACTTCTGAAAATGGAATCTTATCCAAGGAATTGATGCAAAATCTAATAAGCTATTTTGGTTTGAATTTACTTTCTTTCCTTCTATATCTCATGGTAGAGGACATAGCCTCTATAAATTGCTGAAAGCTTACCTTGCTTGGGAGAACACTTCCTGGGGAGATAAGACAAGGGTGGTGGCGACCTTGGCCCGGCATAAGGTGCAGGTCTCACTGGCCTTCTTGAAAAGCCCAGCTCGGCTCTTTGAGGATGTTACTTGCCGGACGCAAAGCTTCATTGCCGTTCCTCTTATTTCTATCTTCTTGACGACATAAGACTGGTAAATTCTATTTTTGAAGGGAATAGCATATTCAGTGGCTTAGTTTGGATTCTCACAATGGTTTCTTTCTTGTGCAGGATGGTTACAAATTTGCTTTCTGCTGTCACTGGTTTTATCAATCCGTGAGTCTAGAAATTAAGAGGATCGAGAACAAGTTGCCGTCAAGAAACATTCTCAGAGTGTCAAGAAGGGCTTTTCATGAAGCCAGTGAGACTTACACCTTATGGGGGTGCGGGGGTCACCATCAACTCAGTTGGAGAAGTTGTTTAT
This sequence comes from Macadamia integrifolia, assembly GCF_013358625.1. Taxonomy (NCBI): domain Eukaryota; kingdom Viridiplantae; phylum Streptophyta; class Magnoliopsida; order Proteales; family Proteaceae; genus Macadamia; species Macadamia integrifolia. The sequence continues at coordinate 6,909 of NW_024869471.1, read as the reverse complement.
TCCATTATGTTTTAATGAATAATGTACACCAACCTGTTATGGTTGTAATCATATAAAAAAATTTATAGGATGATAAACAATAATAAAGTGGCTGTTCTTATCTTATTTGAATTTCAATTTCAATTCAAAATTTTCTCTCTCTGTCTCTGTCTGTGTGTGTGTGTGTGTGAGAGAGAGAGAGAGAGAGAGAGAGAGAGAGAGCATCTATGTCAGTCGATTCCGATCTAGATTGGCTGATTCACCAATCCAATTCTTGATTCTTGAAACTATGATCTTAGGTTTAAGTTGAAACAATGAAATTCTACACAACATACAATCTTAAACTAAGGATATCAATTTGGTACTAATACCATATACTAATTCGAAAATTTTGATATGACAAAATGATATTTTAGTTACTTCGATACAATATTGGTTTTTAAAACAAAACCATTATTTATGTACCAAAATATCAAAACCGTACTGGAATACCTAATTACTGACTATATATACATCAAAAACAAAAGATTGGAAAAAAAAATTATACCAAAACCGTATTCGTATATAATAAAAGCCATACCGAGCCAGTACCGTATCGATAATTAAATTTCTAGTTGTTAGCATATTACTTAGAGCCCGTTTGGTATCGTTTCTGTTCCAGAAACTCCGTTTCGTGTCAAAAATAAAAATTTCAGTTTTTGTATCGAAACGCCTTTTGAAAAGATTTAAGGTTGTTTGGTGAATCTGTTTCTAGAACAGTTTCAGAACCGAGAGTTTTGCCGTTTGGTTATGCTTATTTCAGAATATTTTTTTTTTAAGTCAATAATTACAGAAATAACATTAAAATAGGAAATTACTAATCCTTTGGGACAATAAAGTATTACATACAAAAAAAAAATTGTTTCAAAAGGATGAATAAAGTACAGATAACAATGCCATGTCCAAGTTAATTATTACACAATTCCCCAAATTTTCACTTTTTGTCCAATTCTAAAGACTTGAATGTATGGAGGATGTCTTTCATCTTGTTTCTCTGGTCCTCTAATCCTTTGAGTGTCCCTTCCAGATATCCTTTCATGTACTTATTTAAAATGGACGGTGGTGTGAATGATGTTGATGTTGAGCTTTCTGAACATAATGTATGTTGCATGGTAGAGATATGTGGTTCATCTTTCAACCATACAAGCATACCAGTTGAATTTGGGCAACATATAAAATACTATAATTTGGGCAACATATAAAAACAAATACTGTCCCTTGTTTGGACCTTTCGTCACAGTTCATACTTTGCATTGACCTTTACCACATCTACATAGATGTAGTTGATCCACCTACATGAAAAAATTACATAAATTTTGACACTTGAAAAATTCTCTTCCAATATTTTTTTCCGACTTGGTTGTATATTTAGCACAACTTTTCCTGTAAATTTCACAATTTGCTATTATGAGTGGGGGCATAGAAAAAGTCATATGTAACAGTAATTTAAATATCAAAGAAGTTAATAAAGCAACCAAATATATGACATTCATAACAATATATCAACTTGTACCACATACATAAATGTAACATAAAACAAGTACTACATCACTTTTAGGATCAATATAGGTTTTTAGTTTTATCAAAATAGTTATCAGTTTTAGTTTTCTACTAGTTCAGACATCCTTTGCTGTCTAGCCATTGCATTTGTAATTTTTAACCTAGTGGCATTCATCTCTTTTACCCTATTTCGTTGACTTGATTGTACTGTAGAATGATCAACGAAATCTTCATGTGGTAGATTCAAGTCATCCTCTGGAACTTTTAAATCATCACTCTTTTCCATGAATTCAACATCAGTAATATGCTCTTCTCGAATATAGTTGTGTAGCCCACAACATGCCAGTACCATTGATGCCTGAACTTTAACTGGGAACTGGTGTATGAGCCTTAAAATTTGAAATTTGTTTTTCAATACCCCAAATGTACGTTTAATGACATTTCGAAGTGATGAATGCCTACAATTGAACAACTCTTTTGCTATTTTTAGGGATCTTCTACGCCCTTTGTAGTCCGATAGATGATATCTCTCACCCCTAAATGGTGTCAAAAATCCATATTGGCTAGCATACCCAGATTCGACAACATAATACTTTTCTACAATCGAAAAATAATATATGTTATTATGTATACACTCAAATGGAAATCTAATATATTATAATAAAATTAATACATGGAAGTGGATGTGAAAAACTCAATCGAGGATCACTCCTTGCCTGTTCAAGTACTCGACAATCATTTGCACTACCTTCTCATCCCGCATATACATATGTGAATCGCATGTCAAATGAACATGCACAGATCACATTTTGAGTTGTGGTCCCCTTTCGATTCCTATATCGAGTTTGATCTTCTCTTGGAACGACTGCGTGGATGTGAATGCCATCTATGGGGCCAATACAGTGCTATGAAATATATGGACAATTAAATAGTTACTACATATAAGAATATAATATTTAATTACAAACATGTATCATATTAACATATTTCCCTTGAAAAAAGGGTAGTATTTCGGATTTTGTGCAATCTCTGTCGGTATCATACTAAAGTCTGGTGGTCTGATTTTCTCCCTAGCTAGGCGTTGCATTACAATCAAGACAACATTGAATGTTCGACTAATTGTTTTTCCTGAGTGGTTGAAATGATTTTAGGTGTCTCTATTACTTGAACCCTTCCCAACAATCCATAGGAACATTCCAAGTTGTTCATCCACTCGGATTTTGGTCGTGTCTTTCAACCACCCCTATGTCTAACATAATCACATAGGTTGAGAAAGACATGACATTCCATTCTAAACTCTTCGTAACATCTGTTGGCATGCACATTCAATACCTCATGCATCATGACAGCACCTGAAAATACACTATCCCTACATGATTCCCTAATATATACAACCTCACTCAGTAATTCCATTCCCATATGAATGATCATATCTTCTTCATCACTAGAAGTTTCACATAAAACATTTTACATAACTGCAATAAATTGACAACTACTTATCAATTGCAAACAAATAATTATAAAACATAACAATCTGATACATCGTCTCAACCCAAAACACATGTTCAACATTACACACATCAATAATAATAAAAAAAAGTAGTCATCATCGAAAGTATTGTCCTGAATCCAAATGATCAAAAGTAGCATTCAAACACAACCATCATAAAACAGTAGAATCAGACAAAGGGCCCATTGCCCCTAAACTACTCCAAGGCATCTAAAAGCTAAGTCCTCTTAACAGGCTCTGCATAGACAAACAACTCCTTCCAACTAGGATCAGCACACATATGACTGGTGGCCTTCAAGTATGTCTCCTTTGACATATTCGGTATAGATGATAATACCGCCTCACATGCACTCACACTGAAATCTCGAGGATGAGATGCACCTTCCCCACCACGAACAGGAGATGTAATGGAAGTACTGGATGCTTTTTCAATTTTAATGGATAAATACTTTCCATACAAGTCTTTGACGTGACTATCTCCCTTATTGGCACTGTTTTTCCTTTGTCTCGTGGGTGTCCTATCAAGATTTCACTTTGTGGTGGTCTGAGTTAGAGTAGGAGTATCCTCATGGAAGGAGTCAGTCATGCCTAAATGCACCGGGGTACTAGGGGATTCAAAGACTTGCTCAATATCAATAATATTAACAGCTTCGATTTCATCCAAATCTTGAGCGCTGTCAACCCCTAAGTTACCTCTAGCATATGCATCCCCAAATACAATGCTCAAATCTGGCCAATTGCTTAGTCCATACTTCTTGTATTTCAACCAACCTGGATTTACCTACATAAGCAGCCATTGTATCACTCAGATGTATTAGTCATTGCAGTCTAATTTTGAAATAATTCAACTAGCTAGTGAGATTTATTGTACCTGTATTGCCCTATCCCATACAGACTCATCATCAACTGTGACTGATTTTGTCATTGAGTTCCACCCAAATCCAGTTGTGTCAAATAGTCTCTTGAAATGTTGGTACTCGTGTTTCAACTTGTTCATTTTGTTGCGTAATTGTTCTCTCCCAATTGTACGATTTAAAGCTTTCTGAAATTGCTTTGTAATGTCCTCCCATTCAATTTTGTTAAATGAATTACCGGATTTGTGACCATTTTTTACAGCTTCTTTCATTGCCTCAATGAAAATAGTAGTCTCAAGTTCTGACCACTTAATGGCAGGGATACTACTTCTAGACATAATAGCTAAACATTATAAGTTAGTGTAAAAAGTTAGCGTACTGGGTTAAGAAAGACTGAACACTAAAAAAGAATTAACAAAGCTAATCTTCTAAATATGATATAAACATTTGTAAAACATATTTACATGCATGAAGACTAACAATTTCTTGTACTAAAGAAAGAAAAAGTAATATAAGTGACATAAGACCGCAAAGTAATAAAGAAACCCAAGTAACAATGTCTTATTACAATTATCAAATAAAAATTACCAAAGAAATCTGAAAATCAGATTTGGAATCATATCCAAATTGTATCACTCAGATGTACAATGTCTCATCTCAATTTCTTTTTTCATTTCTTTTCTTTCCCTCCCTTTCACCCTCTTTGCTGTGTCCAGAAAGCCTCCATGATAACCACTTAACCAGCAACACATTTGATCCTCTCCCTCTTTCTATTCTCTTCTGAAATGCTAAGCTAAAACCTAACCTTATCTCAAATCCATAAACTTGGTAAGTCACATGTTTGATAAGAAATGGGTGAACATTCAATCTTCTTGCTGGCATATTTTTTGTCTGAAACACATTGTGCCACACTGATAAGAAAATTATGTGGATTAATAAGTTGGCCATAAATGGAGGTCCATAAGCCACTTCATTATCTGGCTAGCAGCCTAGCACAAAATCAACTCATAAACAGAGTTCTTGTGACTCTCATAATTTAAGATTACATGAACACTATGCTTATGGATTATTTTTCATCAAATGATATCTAAAGTTGATCTGTTCCAAGCAGATGCCATGGTTCTTGCAGACCATGGATTATGCTGCATTAATGAGTTTGATAAAATGTCTGCAAAACATCAGGTTTGTGACTTTTGTTTCAATTGGCTAGCCCAATAAGTCGTGCATATGGGATTTAAGGCTTGGGGTTTATCAAAATTTTTGTTCATCTTATGCTCTATTAGAAGCCATGGAGCAACAATGTGTCTCTGTTGCAAAGGTTGGGCTAGTAGCAAGTTTATCAGCACGTACTTCTGTGCTAGCAGCGGTGAATCCTGTTGGTGGCCATTGTAAGTAATGTTTTTTTTTTTTCAATTCATTTCAGCCTCTAGTGATCTTTTTTATGTTCTAAAATTTGGTTCTTCATGGACCATCATCTGGGTTACTTGAAGCTTCCTATCTTTCGTCATGATATTTAAATGTTTGAAGCTCCCCAAGAAATGCCTTCGACGGTTGGAGAGATGCAGATCAGGTCTGCCGATCTGAAGATACAAGATTTCTTAAAAAATAACCCTAGAAAACCCAAGTCCGATTTGTCAAATTGCAGAGGCTTAGAGGTAAATAATACCGAACTCTCCATTCTTGATTTGGGTTGTAGATTAGGGTATTATAAAGGTTTATTTGTTGGGTCCCGATTGACACTGAGAGGGGGGGTGAATCAGTGTGCCAAATATTTTTTCACTTTCCAACTGTACCCCTGATGTGGCAATCACTATTTGCACTTCAATAGCACAGTCTATTGATGCTGCCCAGAGCTGCTATGTATACTACTGACCATTCTTACTGTTGCATGAAACTTACTCACATAACTTGTATTGCTGCCCAGAGCTGTCTCATAAACCTCACACGGTAATCACTGTTACATACATACACAGTCGTATGCACATCCACACTGCACCACCAAGTGGTCAGGTCTACCAGATGTACACACCCATTCTGCAACCAAGCACTCCAATCCACAATACAAATACGAGCATACACATCCACAACACAAGAAATACGTGCTTCGGCCAGTTGCCTACATGCACGGAGTAATACCCACTGTCGGGCTCAGTATTTACTCAATACTAATTATGACTGCACCCACAGCCAAGGGAACACATTCCCAGTTTCCACCAATGACATACAATGGCTAGGTCTTCACCCTAGTTTTCTCAGAATGATCTGAGAGGCCGCACCCACGGTAAATAGGTTTAGGTAGTTGTACCTACCAAGGAACACATAGCCCCTGTGTCCAGCACCCACTGAACACCAATAAAATCAAGTTGGGCTTATAACAATGCCCTATAGTGAAGCACTCATACATGCAAATTTCCCCCAAATAGACTACAACTATCACTTAGGCATTTTATCAAACATCTTGCCTACAATGATTTATAATAATGGAAATTTGGCAAAATTGAGGTTACCTTGGCAAGAAGTAACCGTCGGAGATGCAATAATGTCAATCTCCACTTGATGCGGACCACAACCACGTTGTCTCGGTGCCGCCAATGCTTCAACCCCGGTTGGCACTTGGGTTTCTTGAAGCAACTCACAAGAACCAAATTCTAGGTTCTTCTTCTTTCTTTTCTCCTTGTCTTTACTTTCATGGAGCAACAATGGCATTCACATTCACATTCACACACACACAAAGAGAGGAAACAACTTCTTCTCTATTTCCCTTTTCTTCTCTTCTCTTCTATTTTCTTTTCTTTTCTCTTGGCAACAACCAATAGGACTTGCTACCTTGGTTTCCAGCAGCTTCCTAAGCCTCTAATGGTGGCTATGGATGAAGTGCAAGAGGATGGAAATCTTTCATTCAAACCTTTAGCCTTCCACGAGCTTCAACTCGTTTTTCCGACCACCTCAGCAAGCCCTCTGCCTGATTTCTTCCCTCAGATATGTAGAGCTCGGAGAGATGAAGAATCTCCAACTTGAATCACTCAG
>NW_024869470.1:13626-17029 GCF_013358625.1 Macadamia integrifolia | reverse complement strand
GTCGAGCTGTGTACTCTGATGGTTTTGATGATTCCCTGTATATACTTGATATTTGAATTTTATTCTTTTATGTATATATCATGCCTTCGGACCCAAATGTATATAAAATTATTGTATCACCATTCGGGTATCAAGTATATGGGATTTATTCACAGGTAAAACTTAGTCTTCCGCTGATCTGATGAACTTATGTTAGTGTGCGTATGCTGTGGTGGAATACAGTATCTGATGATCCTGGCAGGTTTGGGTTAACCGGTGTTAACTCGGTCACCGCTCCGGTTCAGTGTGAACGGGGTGTGACAAGATATGTCAATGGTCCCACTTGACCATAGCATATTAATCATAGGAATAATATCAATTGTGAAACTCAATGTAACCATGCTAGGAGGAGAGAAGGGAGAAAAAAAAATTTTCAAAATTTCCCAACTGTCACAACCGGTGGGCTGCACCGGCGGGTAGGGGCCCGCCGGTCATACCCACCGGTCTTGCCCGTGTAAAAACACGAACAGGGCCCTACAGACCCTGTTCTGTCTGTCCTTTTCCCAAACTTCTTTTCTCTTTCCTCCTTTCTTCCTTGGGCGATCTTGGAGGTCTCCTCGGTGCTTCTATTCACGGTTCCACTCATCAACTCGGCGCTTTAGAGAAGAGTCACTCCCCCTTCTTCAAGTAAGTTTCTCTTTTTGCTTTTCTCAGAATTTCCATTTGGGTAGAATGCGTGCATAAGCTTTGCCTTTTGGATTTCCCTTTCATATTTTTCACCATAGAATAGTATTTTCATGTGATTGTGATGCTTCTACTGTGGTCATTTGTAGTTTATAGGGATTTTATCCCTTCATTTGGAGAAAACCCCAATTTGTGCCCTAGGTTTCCAAATTTGGGGATTTCTTCAATTCTCACTCTTTTTCTCCAATTGATGACTCCTTTGTGGTGCATTCCATTTGATTTACGCTAGATATGCTTTAGATTTCATAGATTATCCATTGTGCTTAGAATCCCCATGTATTTCCATAAAAATCCCTCTTTTTATATTGGTTTCCCTGATTTTCATCCCATACTTGTATCCATGGAACTCTATAGTCTATTTGGGGTATGTTCTTGCATTTTCATCATCCCACTACTATGTCATTTCGTCTTAGTCCTATGGTTTCCGGTTGTTCTCCATCATGTTCGAATTTGTGCATTGGACTCGAATTCCCTCGTTTTATTTGTGCTCTTTGCTTTTGCTGTCATTTTACTGTTTTGGCATGTTTCTATGCGTTGTCAACTACCGTGCATCTTGTCCATAGGTTTCATATCATTCCTAGCTTGTCGGCATTTTCATTTTCCGAGTAATTGGGTTTTGGATTTCCCCTTTTTAATGCTGTCATTTTCCTTTCTGTACTAACCCTACTTTCTTTTCTTATTGCCAGGATGTCGTCACGCACCGGCAAGGGACCATCTTCCTCTGGTGTTAGACGTAAGACCACCGCTTCTACGAGGAAGAGTGCGGAGACCAGCTCTTCAGCTCCTCACACAGGGAGACCCGCACCTGCCCAGTCTGACCCTACAGACTATGATGAGGAGCACTTCCTTAGTGCAGAGGCCGCAGCCAACTGGCCCAACTTCCTGAAGGGGTCAGTGATGATGGAGAAGGCCATGGTAGTCGAGGACTTCCACAAGGCCAGGCTTCAGGAGAGATTCTCAGTATTGGGCTGGGACTCTATTCTTCAGGTAGACCGACCGTGCTACGAGCAGCTTGTCCGTCGGTTCTATTGTAACCTAGAGGTGTCGTATCCGTACGGGGAGTTCACCATCAGCAGCTTGGTGAAGGGGGTAGACATCCAGTTGACGGTGGGCACCTTGGCCAGTATCCTGGGTATATCGACGGCGGGACACCGATACTACAGTCCCCCCAGGAGTAAGCCTTAGGGACCGTTCATGAGCCTGGCGACACCGGACTTCATCTACGAGACCATCTGCGGCAGCAGTAACCGCCCAGAGTCCGAGACGTCCTTCTACCCTGAGGTTCGTCTATTTGCCCGGTTAGTCCAGTTCAACCTGCTCCCCAGAGGAGGTCATCGGAACCAGGTGGGTTTCATGGCGGCTTTCATCGCATTCTGCATCTTCACGGCCGCAGAGGGAGGTGGCGAGCACTTGTGCCTCCCATACATTATTCTCAGGACGATGGAGCACCATACTTCCCACCCTGAGGATGGAGGGTTTCCTTATGGCAGGATCCTCACTAGGATGTTCGAGTTCTTCGGGGTGGATCTGAGCGGTGAGGAGGGGAAGACTCCGGCTGATAGGTTCGACCGGAGAAACCTCCTGAGGATGGGTCTCCAGACCCTCATGGATTCACCTCCGAGATCAGGAGTTCAGAGAGGTAGGGGTAGGAGGGCTGCCCCTATGGAGGATATCCCCATGGGAGAGGAGTCCAGTGAGGAGGACGAGGACTACGTTCCTCAGGACGAGGAGGAGGATCTGATGGGTGGCAGCATCCCTGAGGAGGAGCCTTAGGAGTCGAGAGGTCCTGGTCCTAGTTCTTCTAGAGCTGCAACCCCACCACAGGGAGCCCCACCACCTGGGAGTGGTGCCTACGACTTCGAGGGCATGACGTCCTCCATGCGGGCCTTGCAGGATGGCCAGGTTCAGCTACTGAGGCGGCTGGACGAGATTGTCTCCAGGGAGGAACGCATTCTGGAGAGGCAGACCACCTTGGAGGATTCCTTCCTCCGGCTGGGTCAGGACTTAAACACAACAGCCAACGCTATCTCAGCAGATTTTGGCCGGCTTCGGAGGGACGTACGACTGGTGAACATGAGGTTCGATTATTACGATCACCGCCTCAACGTCAACTCTAGGCCTCCGGTGAACGTAGTGATCATCGATGATGACGACGATGACCAGTGAGGGCTTGGCTCACCCACACCAGTTGTTTACCTGGTTCCTCTTTTTATAGACCTTGTTATATAGTTATTTATTCTCATTCCTTGTATTTGCGATGCAACTGGATTCATTGTGGAACAATATATATTTGGTAGTGATCATTTTATGGTGGAATCAGGTGTTGAACACCTATGTAGTTTAATTGTGTACTTGCTATCTGTGATCATTGTTATTTCATATTGTTTGTTGTTTATCAGGTATTTGTGTAAAATTTTTAGAAATCTCATTTTACGCCGTTATGCTGCCGAAATTTCGTCAACTAGTACCTTATAGGTTATAGTACCAACCTAATTACCTTTTATCTATACTCACGCATACCATGAATGCAACATATAATGCAATCCCTTTTTATACTTTCTTTCTTTGGCTTTTAATCTTTAAAGCTTTTATATTAACCCAACCCCATTTCCCTATTATAGAGTCTACGGGATTCTAATGGTATGCTGTGAGTGGAGCAGAGCATCACGCTCTGATACCA